>NW_026884636.1:0-58676 GCF_032173495.1 Musca vetustissima
TTGAAAAAATACTCCTTTAAAAATCCATGTCTTGATGGGCTTTGAAAAAATCTTCTTTTAAAAAATCCATGTCTTGATGGGCTTTGAAAAAATCTTCTTTTAAAAAATCCATGTCTTGATGGGCTTTGAAAAAATCTTCTTTTAAAAAATCCACGCCTTGATGGCCATTGAAAAAATCTTCTTTTAAAAAATCCACGCCTTGATGGCCATTGAAAACATCTTCTTTTACAAAATCCACGCCTTGATGGCCATTGAAAAAATCTTCTTTTAAAAAATCCACGACATGATAACTTCTTTCAAAATACCACTTGAAAAACAGTAGTACTTTCAAAAAATCATCCTTTTTTTGTGGACTTGCTACATCTCTTACCCTTGGCTATTGTAAAAATGTGTAAATAATCTATTCTTAGGATAACTACAACATTTCGGACACACAGCTTATCAGACGGCTTGGTCAGTGAGAATCTATTGCTTGTCTACAATTCAAATTGGAGCGTACGGCCAACAACAATTGCAACAGTTGTAACAAATGTTTAGGCAAATCATTTACATTTGTAATGGGACACCATGATGAGGATAATATCCTCCCAGAGTCCTTGCACAACAATTCAAAACATATTTGCATTTGCAACAAATGACCACTTTATCACTTCTTGGCCAGAATATGGAGTACAATAAAATCAACAGGGACAATTTGACTTGTTAGACTAACGTTGATTTTTAGCAGGGGTGTGAACACATGCTCCTTACGGAACAAGGACATTTTCAAAAAAAAAAAAAAAAAACATTTGTCCAAAAAGGAAATGTATTTTCATTTCGCAACGGAAGTTGTAGACAACAAAAATAGGTCCTTTAGTTTTTGGACTAAGGACACATTACTACTTCTGAACCCGGTTCTCTCAACCCTTACCACTGACTGTTCGGAAATCGTTATGCTAAAAATATTGTTGACTTTTCAGGTCTATATTTGCCGACAATTGCCATTTAGTTTGAGGTATGCATTTGTCACATCTGCATTTCCGCTCAAAATGATTTACTCTCCAATATTCAACTTCGTCATGACTGGCAGACAGAGGTTCTGCAGCATCTATGACTGTCGGAATGTTTTACTACCAGGCATAATGGTTTATCGTCCGACTAAAGTGCGTAGGAGGTGGCGATACAATGTCAGACGATAAAATACGCACAATTCATAGGAGGAACATGAATAAAAAGGCCTGAAAAAGGGCCCGAATTATTTTTTCAACACCCATCAAGGTGTGGATTTTTTTAAAGGAGTATTTTTTCAAAGGCCATCAAGGCGTGGATTTTTTAAAGGAGTATTTTTTCAAAGGCCATCAAGGCGTGGATTTTTTAAAGGAGTATTTTTTCAAAGACCATCAAGGCGTGGATTTTTTAAAGGAGTATTTTTTCAAAGGCCATCAAGGCGTGGATTTTTTAAAGGAGTATTTTTTCAAAGGCCATCAAGGCGTGGATTTTTTAAAGGAGTATTTTTTCAAAGGCCATCAAGGCGTGGATTTTTTAAAGGAGTATTTTTTCAAAGGCCATCAAGGCGTGGATTTTTTAAAGGAGTATTTTTTCAAAGGCCATCAAGGCGTGGATTTTTTAAAGGAGTATTTTTTCAAAGGCCATCAAGGCGTGGATTTTTTAAAGGAGTATTTTTTCAAAGGCCATCAAGGCGTGGATTTTTTAAAGGAGTATTTTTTCAAAGGCCATCAAGGCGTGGATTTTTTAAAGGAGTATTTTTTCAAAGGCCATCAAGGCGTGGATTTTTTAAAGGAGTATTTTTTCAAAGGCCATCAAGGCGTGGATTTTTTAAAGGAGTATTTTTTCAAAGGCCATCAAGGCGTGGATTTTTTAAAGGAGTATTTTTTCAAAGGCCATCAAGGCGTGGATTTTTTAAAGGAGTATTTTTTCAAAGGCCATCAAGGCGTGGATTTTTTAAAGGAGTATTTTTTCAAAGGCCATCAAGGCGTGGATTTTTTAAAGGAGTATTTTTTCAAAGGCCATCAAGGCGTGGATTTTTTAAAGGAGTATTTTTTCAAAGGCCATCAAGGCGTGGATTTTTTAAAGGAGTATTTTTTCAAAGGCCATCAAGGCGTGGATTTTTTAAAGGAGTATTTTTTCAAAGGCCATCAAGGCGTGGATTTTTTAAAGGAGTATTTTTTCAAAGGCCATCAAGGCGTGGATTTTTTAAAGGAGTATTTTTTCAAAGGCCATCAAGGCGTGGATTTTTTAAAGGAGTATTTTTTCAAAGGCCATCAAGGCGTGGATTTTTTAAAGGAGTATTTTTTCAAAGGCCATCAAGGCGTGGATTTTTTAAAGGAGTATTTTTTCAAAGGCCATCAAGGCGTGGATTTTTTAAAGGAGTATTTTTTCAAAGGCCATCAAGGCGTGGATTTTTTAAAGGAGTATTTTTTCAAAGGCCATCAAGGCGTGGATTTTTTAAAGGAGTATTTTTTCAAAGGCCATCAAGGCGTGGATTTTTTAAAGGAGTATTTTTTCAAAGGCCATCAAGGCGTGGATTTTTTAAAGGAGTATTTTTTCAAAGGTCATCAAGGCGTGGATTTTTTAAAGGAGTATTTTTTCAAAGGCCATCAAGGCGTGGATTTTTTAAAGGAGTATTTTTTCAAAGGCCATCAAGGCGTGGATTTTTTAAAGGAGTATTTTTTCAAAGGCCATCAAGGCGTGGATTTTTTAAAGGAGTATTTTTTCAAAGGCCATCAAGGCGTGGATTTTTTAAAGGAGTATTTTTTCAAAGGCCATCAAGGCGTGGATTTTTTAAAGGAGTATTTTTTCAAAGGCCATCAAGGCGTGGATTTTTTAAAGGAGTATTTTTTCAAAGGAGTATTTTTTCAAAGGCCATCAAGGCGTGGATTTTTTAAAGGAGTATTTTTTCAAAGGAGTATTTTTTCAAAGGCCATCAAGGCGTGGATTTTTTAAAGGAGTATTTTTTCAAAGGAGTATTTTTTCAAAGGCCATCAAGGCGTGGATTTTTTAAAGGAGTATTTTTTCAAAGGAGTATTTTTTCAAAGGAGTATTTTTTCAAAGGCCATCAAGGCGTGGATTTTTTAAAGGAGTATTTTTTCAAAGGCCATCAAGGCGTGGATTTTTTAAAGGAGTATTTTTTCAAAGGAGTATTTTTTCAAAGGCCATCATCAAGGCGTGGATTTTTTAAAGGAGTATTTTTTCAAAGGCCATCAAGGCGTGGATTTTTTAAAGGAGTATTTTTTCAAAGGCCATCAAGGCGTGGATTTTTTAAAGGAGTATTTTTTCAAAGGCCAACAAGGCGTGGTTTTTTTCAAGTGACCAAACAAGTCGTGGATTTTTTAAAAGAATATTTTTCAAGTACTCAATAAGGCGTGGATTTAAAAAAAAGAATATTTTTTCAAGAACTCAATAAGGCGTGGATTTAAAAAAAAAGAATATTTTTTCAAGAACTCAATAAGGCGTGGATTTAAAAAAAAAAATATTTTTTTAAAGGCCATCCATCAAGGCGTGGATTTTTGAAGAGAATATTTTTTCAAAGGCCATCAAGGCGTGGATTTTTGAAGAGAATATTTTTTCAAAGGCCAACAAGGCGTGGATTTTTTCAAGTGACCAAACAAGTCGTGGATTTTTTAAAGGAATATTTTTTCAAGTGACCCAACAAGCGTGGATTTTTTCAAGTGACCAAATAAGTCGTGGATTTTTAAAGGAATATTTTTTCAAGTACTCAATAAGGCGTGGATTTTTTAAAAAATTATTTTTTCAAAGGCCATCCATCAAGGCGTGGATTTTTGAAGAGAATATTTTTTCAAAGCTTATCAAAGATTTAGGAATTTAGAGGCCCCCTTTTTATTGGCCCGTTATTCCACAGTCAACGGATAATTGTCTCTGTCAATGTATTTGGAAAACTTGTTACATCTCCGGATTAGTGTTTTAAATTTAGTTATGTTGGCTTAATTATCTAAAAATTGAATATTTCTTAACGAATTTGCATGCCAGCTCTCACCTGGATGTCATTCTGATACCTGAAGAATGCATTTCCATTAGTAATCGATGAAATTGTATTTTATTTGTTTCGAAATCGAACGGAAATTTATGTCTGTTTCATTTTTAATTGAATTACAAGGACATGCGTAAGTACATGAGTGTGTGAGAGTATGTGCATGTGTGTGTGCAAAAGTGCGTAAGATTGGCCATTAAATATGCAAAATTCTATTTAAATTTATTATGGGCGAATTAAAAATTTATTGTGTGAAATTGCTGCGAAGTTTGCAATTGGTTCGGTAATGTATGAAGGTGAGGGTTGGAGGAGAGAGGAATCTGAGTTGCAACCAAGTAAAGGAAATTTACATTTTTGGACTTTGATATAAATATACAAATGTCTTAATACTGAAAATATACCAGCATAGGTCTTAAAAAGTGTGCCGAACCAACTTTATTTAGAGCTCAACCCACCCTGAGACTTTAGCCGAACAGCATAATAATTTGGCCATTAAAATTAATAATATTTACACAGTTTTGTGTAAATATTTTTCGTTTCATAAAGAATATTAAATGGTCTTTGACGAAAAAAAAGAGAAACAAAAAAAAACCTGACATAAAAAACAATGTCCCTGTTGCCAGGTCATAAAACTTACTGCAGTCCCCGGCAGAAGCGTTCACAATGACTTTCATGGCTTTCCAATAAGAATTTATGAACAATTAAGTGTCAAAAATGCCTTACGACAACATGTTGCCACCAGTTGAGGCACATAGCTTGTCCATCTATCTCCTCCCTCTTCAAGTGTCCTTGTACAATTTTACAAAACAGTAGCCAACTTCAGGCCTATTTTGCAATCAGCGGCTGTGGCGATAAGCTCCCTTGTAAGTTAATATCTGAGCCATCATATTTTGACCGGCTGAAGTTAATTGCCCGTTGAAAATAGGGATAGTAAAACAAACTAAATAAACCCATAAGACAGCATACAAAGCCGTTTGTTAGTTCTAACCTTTGTAGTCCGAACAAGGCATGAACATGAGAGGTGAGTAATTGCAGCAAAGCTTATGGGATTATTTTAAAGAGGTGGGAAGGAAACTCAATATTCGATAAAGGAGACTGGATTTTTTAAAAAATATTTTTTCCAAAGACCCAACAAGCCGTGGATTTTTTTAAAGAATATTTTTCCAAGGTCCCAACAAGGCGTGGGGGTGGTGTAGGGAATGATAGATACCAAACAGCGGCTCTGCTTGGCTTTAACATGGCGAAGTCCAGGCTTATCTTGGTCCCTCTTTCATCTCAATTGTGGACACTGACCTCCCCGTGGTGTCACCTGGGGAGCTATTTTCATTACCCGATGAAATAGTGAGCTAATATGTGTCGCAAGTTCACCCATAAGAACTATAAAAAATGGGTTGAGGCGTCGGGTTAGTTGTCCACTCTCGGAAAGCCCCTCTTACTATAAAAAAAGCAACGAAAAAGAAAACCAAACCCACCCAATGTTGACGACCCCCGCAAACGTATAAAGGACCACGATCTGTGAATCTGCACTTGGAATGTGCGCACGTTGTACAGAACAGGCGCAGTGTTCGCTTTGGCGGATGTACAAAACCGATATTATTGTCTTACAGGAAATGCGATGGAAAGGGACAGGCGTGAGCAGGTCAGATGATTATGCCCTGTCTTATAGCTGTCATGAAACGAGACGAGAATTTGGCTGCGGAGCGAGCGCCTAGGAAGTGCACATGACCGCTACGCTGACCATGACATTAAAATTCTGATAGGAGATTTTAATGCAATAATCGGAAGGGAAAATATTTTTGGTGCCACTGTCGGAAAATTCAGCCTCCACCAAGAAACATCCGACAACGGCATGAGGTTGATTAAATTCGCGGCAGCAAAAAACATGGTAGTTAGCAGTACCAGATTCAAGCATATCGATGTACACAAGGCCACTTGGATTTCTCCCAATCGACCATGTTGTGATAGACGGAAGGCATTCATCCAGTGTTTTAGACGTCCTATCGATCCGGGGAGCGAATATCGATTCGGACCATTACCTTGTGGCAACCAAGGTACCCACCCGTCTTCATGTAGCAGCAAAGATGCGATCTAATATAGCATGGAAACTCGACCTCGAAAAGCTGCAAACACAACAGGTGGCAGAAGCCTACTCCGCTCAACTTACCCAACTGCTTGACGAAAGCACCTCTTGTCCCGATAATAATATAGAAGCACAACGGCAGAGAATTGCCCACTCCCTACAAACTGCAGCAAAAGCAACACTTGGGTACCAAAGATCACCATCAAGAAATCCGTGGTACGATCAGGAGTGTCGTAATGCTAATAATGTGAAAAACGCAGCGTATAGGGCAACCGTGCAGACAGTAGCAACACGTAATGTGATGGAGAATTATCGAGAGAAAAGGAGAGAGGAGAAACGTATTTTCAGAAAAAAGAAGAAAGAACAAGAAAAACGTGATCGTGAGCAAATCGAGATGTACAGGAGTCAGAATGAAGTCCGAAAATTTTACCAACGAGTAAAACACCAAACCGAAGACTTTGCTGTAGGCACATCCTCCTGTAGAGATGAAGAAGGAAACCTGGTGACAGATACAGACAGCGTGCTGAGGATCTGGAAGGAGAATTTTGAAAGCCGTCTGGTATCAAATAGTAGCGGTGAAGAGGATACCCCAGAACCAATAATAGATGACGGTATAGAGTGTATACCACCTAGCCAAGATGAGGTCAGAATAGCAATCAATCGGCTGGAGAATAATAAAGCAGCCGAACTATTGAAGACTGGTGGTCAGATGCTGGTAAGGAGCATGCACCAGCAGATTAGTATAATTTGGCTAGAAGAATGCATGCCCAATGATCGGAACCTCAGCATCCTGTGTCCCGTGCACAAAAAAAGGAGACAAGACGATAAGTGCCAACTATAGAGGAATAAGTCTCCTTCCCATCGCATATATAGTGCTATCCAGCGTACTGTGTGAACGACTGAAGCCAATGGTCAATGACATTATTGGACCATACCAATGTGGCTTCAGACCTGGCAAATCCACCATTGACCAGATTTTAACTCTGCGCCAAATCCTGAAAAAAAAAACCAAGAAAAACACATCGACACATTCTACCTCTTCGTCGACTATAAAGCCGCATTCGACAGCCCTATCCGATCAGAGGTGTATAATGTCATGTCTGCGTTTGTCATTCCTGCAAAATTAATTCGGCTATGCAGTATAACATTAACAGGCACAAGATCAGCAGATAAAGTCTGAAAGGACCTCTCGGAGCCCTTTAATACCGAAAGAGGATTCAGGCAAGGTGATAGTTTGTCGTGTGACCTTTTTAACATCCAGCTGGAAAAGGTCATACGAGACGCAAAGGTGAACAGAAATGGCACTCTGTACACCAAACAACACATGTTATTTGCCTACGCCGATGACCTCGACATAATAGGCCGATCATTGAGAGTGGTAACAGCCACCTTTGAACAAATTGAGAAGGAGTCTGCCAATGTGGGTCTGGCAGTAAACGGCGAGAAGACCAAGCTAATGGTATCAACGCGCAAGACGTCCAGTAGACTCAGACCAACTGTGGAACTTGAGAACTACAGCTTCGAGGTTGTCAAAGATTTTATATACCTTGGTACAGCCATAAGTAAAACGAATGAGCAGATGAGCAGCTCTTGGAATGTTTGAGAGAAAAATTCTCCGAAAAATCTATGGGCCGATCTGCGTTGACGGTGAATATCGCCGTCGAATGAACCATGAGTTGTACCAGCTATTCTCGGACATCGACATTGTTAGACGTATTGCCCCAGTCCATAAGGCATATAAAAGCGAACCAGCTGATGGTTCACGCAGAAGGGTAAGGCCAGGAATACGATAGAAAGACCAAGTCGAAGACAACATTACCGAAAATGGTCTTTGAAATTTGAAATACTGCGCAAAAGACCGACCGACGAACGAAAGTTCTGTCACAAGCCAGCTAAGTAACAAGGCGTGGATTTTTTAAAGAATATTTTTTCCAAGAACCCAACAAGGCGTGGATTTTTTAAAGAATATTTTTTCCAAGAACCCAACAAGGCGGGGATTTTTTAAAGAATATTTTTTCCAAGAACCCAAAAAGGCGTGGATTTTTTAAAGAATATTTTTTCCAAGAACCCAACAAGGCGTGGATTTTTTAAAGAATATTTTTTCCAAGAACCCAACAAGGCGTGGATTTTTTAAAGAATATTTTTTCCAAGAACCCAACAAGGCGTGGATTTTTTAAAGAATGTTTTTTTTTTGAACAATTTCATATATTTCCAAGGTCTACTTAAATTTTAATACTAAAATTACATCCTTAAAGTTATGCAACAAAATATGCCATTCGGTCAAACCGGAAACCCATCAGATTTCCTCCCTTTTTGCTGATGATTTTATTTTTCGTTTTGCAAAATTGTAGTCATCAACCTGCAACACTGCTGCGGACAGACACAAATGGAGACAATTTACAAATTTGTCAGAACGAGTAAATATGTCAAGTGCAGGCGTGTCGCTTTTTGGCTTGCTGGCTGGATGGCACAGCCATAAAATCATTTCTCTTACCCCCAACATCAGGAAAAAAGAGATAAACATTGTATCCATTTTCGTGGAGGATGGGTATTCCGAATGCAACAAACTACGTAAAATGCATTTCCGTCCACAGGAGGATGCCAAAAAAACTTACCAGAGCGAAAATCTCTATTAACAGCATCATGATGACCGGATAGTATTTCAACATTTGTCGGGAGCTGCTGTTGCACCACTGGATGTTAAATGGCAACATTTAGTGTTGAGCCATTGCAATGGACTACCAGTAGCAGCATCTACAAATTGCCTTAGTAAATTATGCAGTTGTATGGCTGGCTGAATGTCCTGGCATTCGTCGTTCGGATGCATAGTGTTGAAGGTCATCATGCAGTTCTGTGGGTGCAACAAACGACAAAAAAGAGGAAAATGACTTTAAACAATTTGTTACCAACATGTCCACTACCCTACACACACACGCACAAGTCCGTCCAACATTCTGGCGCCCAAATAAAGGGGTTATGCTTCGTTACATCTCCCCGGTTATGGTTGTTCATAAATCTGTTTCTGGTAGCCAGAAACATGTGTTCGTGGTGACTTTTTGGTGGTTAACTTTCGTAGGTTTTTGTTTTTTCGGATCGCGAACTTTTAAATATATTTTCCGTTAGGTCTTTTTTGTAGTGGTGTTGCAGAACCATGACCCACGGGGCAGTGATTTGTCACTTTTGGCCACAACTTAACTATGGTTAAACGAAAAATGTACACAGTTTCCGTTATGTAGGTTGGAGTGCTTTTTTACGAAGACTTGAAAAAATATCCTTTTAATAAATCCACGCCTTGATGGGCTTTGAAAAAATATCCTTTTAATAAATCCACGCCTTGATGGGCTTTGAAAAAATATCCTTTTAATAAATCCACGCCTTGATGGGCTTTGAAAAAATATCCTTTTAATAAATCCACGCCTTGATGGGCTTTGAAAAAATATCCTTTTAATAAATCCACGCCTTGATGGGCTTTGAAAAAATATCCTTTTAATAAATCCACGCCTTGATGGGCTTTGAAAAAATATCCTTTTAATAAATCCACGCCTTGATGGGCTTTGAAAAAATATCCTTTTAATAAATCCACGCCTTGATGGGCTTTGAAAAAATATCCTTTTAATAAATCCACGCCTTGATGGGCTTTGAAAAAATATCCTTTTAATAAATCCACGCCTTGATGGGCTTTGAAAAAATATCCTTTTAATAAATCCACGCCTTGATGGGCTTTGAAAAAATATCCTTTTAATAAATCCACGCCTTGATGGGCTTTGAAAAAATATCCTTTTAATAAATCCACGCCTTGATGGGCTTTGAAAAAATATCCTTTTAATAAATCCACGCCTTGATGGGCTTTGAAAAAATATCCTTTAATAAATCCACGCCTTGATGGGCTTTGAAAAAATATCCTTTTAATAAATCCACGCCTTGATGGGCTTTGAAAAAATATCCTTTTAATAAATCCACGCCTTGATGGGCTTTGAAAAAATATCCTTTTAATAAATCCACGCCTTGATGGGCTTTGAAAAAATATCCTTTTAATAAATCCACGCCTTGATGGGCTTTGAAAAAATATCCTTTTAATAAATCCACGCCTTGATGGGCTTTGAAAAAATATCCTTTTAATAAATCCACGCCTTGATGGGCTTTGAAAAAATATCCTTTTAATAAATCCACGCCTTGATGGGCTTTGAAAAAATATCCTTTTAATAAATCCACGCCTTGATGGGCTTTGAAAAAATATCCTTTAATAAATCCACGCCTTGATGGGCTTTGAAAAAATATCCTTTTAATAAATCCACGCCTTGATGGGCTTTGAAAAAATATCCTTTTAATAAATCCACGCCTTGATGGGCTTTGAAAAAATATCCTTTTAATAAATCCACGCCTTGATGGGCTTTGAAAAAATATCCTTTTAATAAATCCACGCCTTGATGGGCTTTGAAAAAATATCCTTTTAATAAATCCACGCCTTGATGGGCTTTGAAAAAATATCCTTTTAATAAATCCACGCCTTGATGGGCTTTGAAAAAATATCCTTTTAATAAATCCACGCCTTGATGGGCTTTGAAAAAATATCCTTTTAATAAATCCACGCCTTGATGGGCTTTGAAAAAATATCCTTTTAATAAATCCACGCCTTGATGGGCTTTGAAAAAATATCCTTTTAATAAATCCACGCCTTGATGGGCTTTGAAAAAATATCCTTTTAATAAATCCACGCCTTGATGGGCTTTGAAAAAATATCCTTTTAATAAATCCACGCCTTGATGGGCTTTGAAAAAATATCCTTTTAATAAATCCACGCCTTGATGGGCTTTGAAAAAATATCCTTTTAATAAATCCACGCCCTGATGGAAAAATATTCTTTCCAAAAATTAATCAGTGTTACGTGGGCCTGTATGCGACTAGGGGCCAACTCCGTTCGGACACCAGCTAACTCAGCCTTACTTCTCCTGGGTGTGATTTACGCACGAGTTCGTAAAAATTCTGTAACATTAGTCCCCAATATTTTAAAATCTCTCATTAATGTCAAAATGTTGTGTTAATGACGATAATCACTTTTTTCGCAATGAACCACCCACCTCTTTGAAAACTGTGCACTGGCCTGAAAACAGGAGTAAACCACAAACAATCCTTTTCATCACTAACAAGATAAAAAAATAAATCTCTACTTATATCCATCATCCCATCGAACCCTCCACGGCGAACTACATAACTCAAATGACCAATTGAAAAAAAACTGGAGAAGTGACGTGTGTGTGTGTGCCAACAACAAAGTCATATTCGTATTAATGACAAGATACGATTATCATGAACATAAACAAAGGATACGTGCCGATGGTGTGTATGCCGACCACCTTCCGATAAGGTAATCTTGACGAGCCTCTCAACAATACAAACAATGGTGAAAAGCGTTAAAAAGGTAAACAAATGAACTCGGGCGCCGGCGATGAGACTGGAAGGCACTAATCCCCATACAGATAATAATGAAAAATTCAAATTAGAGAATCTGCGAAGGAGAGATCATCATCAGCCTCATCGACATCATTACCATCTGCAATTTACCATTCCCTGCTGAATATGAAAATAATTAACTTCCGAAGGGGTAAGGGTCCAAAGACCAGTTAACTAGCAGATCATGATAGTGTAGTAATGCCTGAATGAGAATATGGTCACGTTCAAACCTCTTCGGCTCATCACATCACATCACAAGTGAACTCAATCAAAATGTGATCTGCAAATAAGTCAAGAAGTCCCGAAACAACTAGTGGCAATTTTCTCTTTTAATAGTTCAAGACTTCTGAACGCAAAATACTCTTGCCAGGGCAAAAATGAAATGGAAAGGAAGTCATCCAAACCGAAAACGAATGAAGATCGGTGGATCATGTCATTCTCATTGTGGCATGGCAATGAACTACGGCATTCTTGATTCGAAAGCTAAGGGAATTTGCATGAATGAACAGCCAACATTGAGCCATAATCGGTATTAGCAACAAACAATTTTATGCTTCGTATTGACAGGTATTTGAGGAGAATCAGGGACGTGACCTTTGGAAAAAAATTAAAAAATTCCAAAAAATACTCTTTAAAAAAATCGATGACCTCTCGAAAAATATTTTTTAATAAATCCACGCCTTGTTGGGTCAATTCGATGACCTTTCGAAAAATATTTTTTCATAAATCCTCGCCTTGTTGGGTCACTTCGATGACCTTTCGAAAAATATTTTTTGATAAATCCTCGCCTTGTTGGGTCACTTCGATGACCTTTCTAAAAATATTTTTTAATAAATCCACGCCTTGTTGGGTCACTACGATGACCTTTCGAAAAATATTTTTTAATAAATCCACCCCTTGTTGGGTCACTTCGATGACCTTTCGAAAAATATGTTTTAATAAATCCACGCCTTGTTGGGTCACTTCGATGACCTTTCGAAAAATATTTTTTAATAAATCCACGCCTTGTTGGGTCAATTCGATGACCTTTCGAAAAATATTTTTTGATAAATCCACGCCTTGTTGGGTTACTTCGATGACCTTTCGAAAAATATTTTTTTATAAATCCACGCCTGTTGGGTCAATTCGATGACCTTTCGAAAAATATTTTTTGATAAATCCACGCCTTGTTGGGTCACTTCGATGACCTTTCGAAAAATATTTTTTGATAAATCCACGCCTTGTTGGGTCACTTCGATGACCTTTCGAAAAATATTTTTTGGTAAATCCACGCCTTGTTGGGTCACTTCGATGACCTTTCGAAAAATATTTTTTGATAAATCCACGCCTTGTTGGGTCACTTCGATGACCTTTCGAAAAATATTTTTTGATAAATCCACGCCTTGTTGGGTCACTTCGATGACCTTTCGAAAAATATTTTTTAATAAATCCACGCCTTGTTGGGTCAATTCGATGAGCTTTCGAAAAATATTTTTTAATAAATCCACGCCTTGTTGGGTCAATTCGATGAGCTTTCGAAAAATATTTTTTAATAAATCCACGCCTTGTTGGGTCAATTCGATGACCTTTCTAAAAATATTTTTTAATAAATCCACGCCTTGTTGGGTCACTACGATGACCTTTCGAAAAATATTTTTTAATAAATCCACCCCTTGTTGGGTCACTTCGATGACCTTTCGAAAAATATGTTTTAATAAATCCACGCCTTGTTGGGTCACTTCGATGACCTTTCGAAAAATATTTTTTAATAAATCCACGCCTTGTTGGGTCAATTCGATGACCTTTCGAAAAATATTTTTTGATAAATCCACGCCTTGTTGGGTTACTTCGATGACCTTTCGAAAAATATTTTTTAATAAATCCACGCCTTGTTGGGTCAATTCGATGACCTTTCGAAAAATATTTTTTGATAAATCCACGCCTTGTTGGGTCACTTCGATGACCTTTCGAAAAATATTTTTTGATAAATCCACGCCTTGTTGGGTCACTTCGATGACCTTTCGAAAAATATTTTTTGGTAAATCCACGCCTTGTTGGGTCACTTCGATGACCTTTCGAAAAATATTTTTTGATAAATCCACGCCTTGTTGGGTCACTTCGATGACCTTTCGAAAAATATTTTTTGATAAATCCACGCCTTGTTGGGTCACTTCGATGACCTTTCGAAAAATATTTTTTAATAAATCCACGCCTTGTTGGGTCACTTCGATGACCTTTCGAAAAATATTTTTTGATAAATCCACGCCTTGTTGGGTCACTTCGATGACCTTTCGAAAATATTTTTTAATAAAACCACGCCTTTATAACCTATCGAAAAAATATTATTTTAATAAAAACCCCCTCCTCTCTGAGTATATTTGCTACGCCCTTTGTTCACGTTATGCAATTCCATTTAAATTGCTGCATAAAAATTCATCCATTTCAGATGGCAAGAAAATTGATTTTGTTGTTGTGACGTTAAAATACCTTACGAAATCGATTATGATTTGCTGATGTATCCAGAACCAACAAATTGTGCAAAACAAATCAAACAGACAAGAGGAAAATACTCTGATCTGATCATAGCAAACAGGAGAAACACCTTTACCGCACCATAATGCAAAAGAAGAGACGGAAAGTTCTCCTTAGAGAAATCCAGTTGAAACGGATCATCATCCGCCAAACGTCATTCCATCTAAAGTTGATAATTTATGATTTTGTTGATCTTTGTTTGCCGCTATTTGATTGTTTTTGTTGTTGTTGGTGTTGTTCTGGTGAAGAGTTCAGATCATGAAATTTTTGTGTTGCTACTGATGTTTTTCTGTGGTTTCACACTTTGGTTAAACAAAATTGATACGCCTGCACCGAATTGAAAAAAAAAACAACAACAAAAACTAAACTCTAACAACACTGCCACCGAAAACGAGACATGCCAAGGGTTCATCTTCTTGGCGAGAAAACAAGGAGTTATGATGATGATGGCGCATAAATCTCATAATGGGTGAAAGAGTTCAATCATGTCTGTCTAAGTCATGTTTATGAAGGCCTGCGTGCCTGCCTGACTCAGCTTCGTCATTAACAAATAGCACCGCTAACTGCAAAGATAAAGAAAATTTGAATTTGAAGAGAGGATGGAGGTATATTTGCATAACTAATGTGGAACTTAGTGTCTGCTGATGTTCTTCCAGTCGTTGTTAGAAAATAATTTGTTAATAATCATTGGGGAACCATGCAGGGGAAGCAGAAGGCGCCAGTCTAGTGAAGAGGTGATATCAATTGGTGTTCCTAATTTAACACCCTGCATCGTCTTCCTTTGGGGCCAAATTAAAGATTATAGATAAAAGATTCACGCCCTCAATTTGTAAGACTATCGAGAACACAGGGCAGCCACATTACGATTTGGTTGTACAAAATTATATGACAAGGATTGCAGGTCTGTAGGTCCCTTCGTGGCGGTCATTTGGCAAATACTGCCTTTAAATATTAACGGCATTCATCCGATATCTTTGCCTCAAACAATTCAATATTTCTTTGAATACCAAAATAACAACCTTTTATTGAAGTCGTAAACCTTTCAGCTTAATGAGTCACCCTGTAAACAATAAATAAACTCTCTGGACACTTCCAATATTTCATGAACAACAATCGATCTCCACACCCCTGTCATATGACATTTTCAGCTTTCAGATACCTTTCGTTTTTTGCTTCAATCCACACAATATTATAACGATACTGTCTGGCATTTTTAATCTAAAATTCGGAAATTCAATAAACATAACATATCTAAACAGCATCAATCTTCTCTCTTTTAATCTCAGTCTCTTTTCCCTTAAAATTTGAATGTAACAGCTGACAAACCAAAACATTGAACAAGGCAAAGCAAACATGTTCACAAAAGAAATGACACTAGTTCACACAGTGCCATTCAGTGAATAAACGCACACAATTGAACATTAAACAAGAAGAACAAGCAGCAAAACGTTTTGTGTGAAGAATTACAAAGAAATTTCGTGAAATTATTAATATTTTACCAAAAATATTTTTAGAAATTAAGCCAAATAAAATAACAAAATGACCACAGCTGCCAGACCAACATTTGATCCAGCCCGTGGTGGCAGCGGTAAAGGTGAAAAAGATTTGAGTGCCCTTAGTAAACAATACAGCAGCAGAGATTTGCCTGGACATACCAAACTGAAATACAGGTTAGTGGTAAACAATAGTCATCTTATTACCTCCACCATAATGTAGATCTCTTTTCATTACAACACAAATATTTTCTATCTAAATAGTTTAGTCATATGTCCGTATGTCCGTCCGTCGACTGAACTCATGAGAAGGATCCCAATATTTAATATAGACCTTAGAAAATCTTCAAATACCCAGCTATTGCTCCCTGGATTGGCGATGTTTGGATATAGCATCCATTTCATGTCACCGATGAAGGGTTTTAATTTGGAACTCGGTTCTTGGAGGGTGAAAAATATCTTTGCAGAAAATTGTGAATACAGATACATAGCCCCATATAATGGTTCTGCGGAAGATAATTTATGATATACCTTTTAAATTGTGTACTTAGGTTGCTGTGATGTTCAGCATTAAAAATGGTGTATTTCAACCCATATTTTGTTATAGTCCCCAGACTAACGGTACCGCACAATTTTCTTTAATTTGATGGTTTTAGTCTCGTCTTCCAACCGAAGGGCCGGTAAGAGAAAATTATCAATCAATAGGTCTCGCCCTATATTAGGTATTTCGATGGTTCTAGTAACACCTTACAGCCGAAATGGTTGAAATTTGGCATTCCTGGTAGATATGGAACTTCTTTACTGAAATTGTTTAACATAGATCCTTGTTTCGACATATCCCCAATATAACAGTCCAAGAAAAATTGTCAATGTTGGACCCTCTTTTGGCATTGATAGGTGCCAGTCGAAACCACTGGCAGGAATTTAACATAACCTAGCCCCCATAAGGTCTCGACACATCTAAGGAATTTTGAATGCTCACCTCATGGCGGGGGGTATAACAAGTTCGGCCCTGTTGAACTTAACAACATTTTCACTTAATTATTTTTTTAAATTAATCTTTGTTTCCTACTTTCAGAGAAACTGGTCAAGGTACCTCCGATGAGTTGCGCAATCGTGATTTCCGCAAAGAATTAGAAGAACGCGAACGTGAGGCAAGGCCCAGTAAAAATCTACCCTCAATTGTGCGTAAAGCCATCGAAGCCAACAACTCGTCATCGGCCAGTAGTACACCGAGTAGTAAACGTGCCAAATTGGATGCACCACCTGCTCCAACAAATCTTGATGCTGATGATCCCGTCGATAACGACAGTTCTGATAGTGACTCTGATTCAGATGATGAAGATGACACTGCTGTGTTGCTAGCCGAATTAAATAAAATCAAACAAGAACGTCTGCAGGAGGCAGCACGTAAAGAGCAAGAAAAGAAACAGGAAGAAGAACGTATTCGTATGGAAAATATTCTATCGGGTAATCCGCTGATAAATTATGCATCTGGGTCGGCAGCAACAGCCAGCAAAGCGGTGGCAGATCTAAAAGTTAAACGTCGTTGGGATGATGATGTCGTTTTTAAGAATTGTGCTCGCACTGAACCCGAAAAGAAAACACATTTTATTAATGATTCGCTGCGCAGTGAATTCCATAAGAAATTCATGGAGAAATATATTAAGTAGTTTAAGATTTTTCTTCTTCATTTTTCTTTTAAAAATAATTTGATAACAGTACAATACATAAAAATAGATAAATAATTCATTTTTTAAATACATTATAAACGTTTTGATTATTACTTTAACTATTCGTGTATAAAGATTGATGTTGCACGGTTGAGTAAAAAGTAAAATTGGTCGGTGGGTCTTAAAAAATGGACAAAGGAATTTTAAGTTATATAATATTACCGGATATATATATTTAATAGCTTAAACCTTGGTAGATGATATGATTAATTTGGAGGACTACGACTATAATCCACCGAGATCTCGAAATGGATAATCAGACGAACATAACTAAAAAATAATTGTTTGGCAATTTCTTCCATATCTGGCCATATTTTCAAGGAAGTCCGTGTATTTTTGAAATTATTTGTTAAGGAAACCCCACAAGCTTGGATTTTTATACCCTACACAACTATGTTGTCAGGGTATTATAGCTTTGTGCTGCCCCAAGAGTTTGTAACGCCACGAAATATTGATCCTAGACCCACCTTTAAGTATACCTAGACATCTAGAAATGTCCGTCTGTCCATTATAATTTGTAAACACGATACAGGCCACAATTATGGACCAATCACGAAATTTTGCATGTAGGGTGGTTCTACCCAATGAAGACCCCTATTGTTTTTTGAAAAGATCGGTTAATATTTAGGGGATGAAATGGACCAAAAACTTAATTTTTGTCTGATTTTCTGGTCGCTCCAGAGGCCACAATTATGGCCCAATCATCGCGAATTTGTACATGGAGGAGGGGATCGGGCCAAAGAATAAGCATGGCTGTTTTGATAAATATCGGTCAATATTTAGCGGGTCAAATTGACCCTGACATTTGTGTGAAAAATGACAAGATTTGTATTCTATGGCGTATATGATATATGATAGGAGTGGTTGACCTTCACATTGATACCAATTATATTGTCATATGTACTCGGAAGTGGGAGTTACACTTAAATATTTACAGGTGCTTAAGTATTCAGATATTATTTAGTGAGGCAGTAACCCACTTTAGGGGAAATATTCCGTGGGGTTCCCGTTATGGCCAAGGACAACACCTATAATTTCCGACAATGATCAGATAATAATTTTGGGTGAAGTGGGCCAAAATCCCAATTTTTTGTGTTTTTTCGAGTCGATCTATAGGCCACAAGTGAAAGCCGAACATCACAACACACGGTGAAGGGTATCTGAACAATCAATTAGAAGGACTGTACAGAATATTAGAAATATTCGGAAAATGTGTCAGTGTAAGGAAGAGGTGCTTTTGACCTCTAATTGGGCAACAGGGTGTAGGATATCACGAAATATTGCCCAGGCTCGGAATAAACATCCGCAGAAAGTTACAGTTCCGTGGTAGGTGTGTAGGGTATCGAATGGTCGGCCCTGCCCGAATATATTGCTCCGCTCACTGGTTTTATTTTGGATTTATTTATTTTTTTAATAGAAGCGTTTATTTGTTTTTTTTAATAGAAGCGTGGATTTATTTTTTATAGAAGTGTGGGTTTAATTTTGTTTTTAAATAGAAGATTGGATTCATTATTATAATTATTTTTTTTTAATAAGCGTGATTTTTTTTTTTTTTTGTTTTTTGATAGAATGGATTTAATTTTTTTAAATAGAAGCGTATATTTTTAGTTTTTTTTTATAGATGCGTAGATTTTTAGTTTTTTTTTAATAGAAGTGTGAATTTTTAAAAATATTTTTTAAAGAATAACCACCACAAAAATTTATTGCCTCGTTTTTTTAATACCCACAAGCTTAGTTTTGCAATATTTATTTCTTAAAAATTTTCAAAAAAAAGTGGATTTTCAATTTATTTATTTTTTAGATCATAAAAGAGGATTAAAAAAAAATTTCACTCAATGTTACAAAATTACCACCATATTCGGTCGGTATATTAGTCGTTTTTCAGCTGAATGTCTCTAAAAGTACGCCCATATTCTCGTAATGTTGAGGATATAAGGCATATTCTTTAACCGAATTGGATTATCTTTGGTATTTGCAGTACTCATTAGATGGTGAATCTTCATATACTTTTGAAAAATTAAAATTTCGGTCGATCTTTGTGTACATTTTTGACATTACGAAGTGGCTGTTAACATAGCATAATCCCAATATAAAAATCCCAACAGTTTTTTTTATGAATCTGAAGGGTATGAATATTCCGTCCCCTTCTAAAAGTCCCGATCGATTTTAAATATCTAACTCCTGATGAAGAGCAAAAGAGATTGGTCCCGCCACAACTTAACAACCTTTTTCTATTACCTCAAAAAAGATCACCTTTTAATGGAATGAATACTAGCTGATCAAGTTCAAGCATGATTTACATGGAGCCCCCTTTTTTTAAATGCATGTAATTGTTCAGGATTTTAGGTTTTTCTTCAGCAATACTAATAAAACTGACGAGATTCTATAAATAGTTCACAAAACAACAAAATTTGAAATTAGAACTTACCAAAGTCATGTTTTAAAACGTCCAAGATTTTAGGCAGATAAACATCTTCTTCGAGCAGAAAGTGGTTGGCGATCTTCTGGATTCGAATTAGAGGTAGTACCATTGAGTATATGCGGATAAACTGAACGTAGTTTTGACAATTTTTGGATAACAATTAATTATAACATCTATTTTTTTCACAAAATAACTTGCACATTATACCGAAATTGATAAAAAGTTATAAGCGCCATATTTCGCGTCTATAAAGTTAATTAAATGTTAAAGAACCGTTTGCGTACATTTTATCAAGTGACATTAGTTCTTCTTCTTTCCAACTGCCTTCGAGTGGTATTCACTACGAATTAATAACAAATACTTTTCAAAGGAATAGCTTCGTACCCCAAATGAATAATGTAAATATTTAAACGTTATTGTTTTTGTAGAGTCATGGACAAAATACAAAAATTTAGTATTATATAATTTCAATTGGGTCACAACTAATTTTAAAAGTAATAATGAAGAATATCTGGTCTTAATAATGTCCGTTACGTGACGTAATGACTACATTACCATACTCAGTAATCAAATGCTGAAATCAGCTGATTCATTGCTATCAAACATTTCGATGACATTTCATTAGTTTTGTTTGTGTGTTTTTCTTATTGGTAGCCGAGAAAAGTCTTTGGAAATTAATTCACTAATTTTATTAAAAAATCAATTGTTAATTTGCTAAATAATTAAATAATAACATTTGTGAAATAAACAATAATAGGTAAACAACAAATCTTGAAAAGAAAATAAAAAAATTACGCTTTAAATTTGTCTTCAAATTGCCTTTGTGGAGCTTCATTTGGGGAGCCCTAGAGCCGCTCTCACTCACACAATTTGACATCTCTGTGCAAGCTAAAACAAAAATAAACCAGTTGATTAGAGAACTTTGCACAGTGTACGTGTATAACTTCCAATTAGAACGGAGAAAAATACATAAAAAATAGAAAAGAAAAATCCAACTAGCACAAAAGTGAAAAGCAGAAATTCAGTATCATCGGATACGATAAAGTGCGTTGTAATAATTGAGCAATTAAATTAAGGGCACATATATTGTCAAAATTTGCCTATTTGTCAAATCACAAGAAATTTATCTAAAGTGTCGTATATTTTCTCACTGATTCAATTACGTACGTGGTACATACGTTCGTTTGTCGGTTTGTTCGCCCGCTGTTTTGTTGTTGTTGCCTAGACCCCATCGTCATCATATTTGGTGATTTGCATCGGCGGAGACGGAAGACAGTGTCATTCTCAACCTATTTTTTGTTATATACGTGTTTTGTCATTATTTGTATGCAGGGTCAAAAAAGGCAATTAAAATTCATTCTGTGTTGAAAAAAGAGTGAACAAAAGAAGTGATAATTGTGAAATCATAGTTAACGCCTTCAAAAATACACACATATATATATTTTTAAAAAAATAGTTGATACATATATTAAATCCGTGAATTTTTCGAATTTTGTCAAATATTCATCAAGTACTAATCAGTTTGCAGAAAAGTGGAGAAGTGGAAGAGAACACGAACCTCAACAAAACGAATGGATCATCCAAACAAAGGAGGAGGCGGTGGTACGCCAACACTTGATAAGCCGTCTATATTGGAAGGTAATTGAACTCTCAATTTTTTTGGAATTAAATTAGTAGTACTTTTCATTTTTGCTCTTATCAATGTGTTGGTATTTTGAAATCCGAGACAGTTAATAAAAGACAGGTCATTTTTATTAGAAATTTTGAAATTAATTGGTGTTTGCACAATGCATCAGTATGATGAATAATCAAATGGCGACATTGTTAGGGCAAAGTAAATTTCAAAACAAAGAAATTCAGTGGATATTCCATTTATTGCGTTTTGAACAATAGAAAAAAAAACATGTAGAAACAAATTGAGTTTTTGGGGCTAATCTCGGATTTTTTGAATTTTTGCCACCTGATAATTCCCGAGATATGGACCTCTGACCGGGAAAATTCGGCTATGCGATCGAAATTTTCTTTTAAATAAACATGAGTTACTTGATCCAATCTTTACATATTGACCAGCCACTTGTAGATAGTTTGAGGTTCTTTGCGATCCGGGTTTGTTTGATTCTCAAGGCAAACCTTGTTGCTTGTAACCTGGGTAAATCGCCCAGTGGCTGAAAATGAAGCATCACTTTCAATGCAGCCTGAGGAGTTCTTCTGAGCATCCAGTTATAAGGGGCGATTCATGCATAAGCACTATTAAATTTATTTGTATGCGTTCCTCTACATTAACTCGATGTTAATTTGTAGTAAAAAAGTTTAATTTGTAATAAAAATTTGTCTTCTTGAGATTGTCCCCAAGACCATTGTTTTGTGTCTATTTTGATAAAATTACCAGTACTCATTTGACTATATCGAATATGGAGGGTAAAAATGTACCACTTATCCCAGCCGCCAGGAGCTTCAACAGAGAAGAGCGAAAATTAATACCTCGCTACCATCTCAACATTCATGCATGAATTCCGAAGCTCTGACAGGTACCTCCGGAGGAAATGATAAAGAGAGTTTAATTATATCCTCGTCCTAATCTACCGCGACGTATGTCGGTACAAAGATATATAAAAACCTTGACAACCTCGAAGCTGTACGGCGCGTTGATACCATCAGCTTAGTCTCCTCAATTTGTTCAAAGTTGGCTGTTACCGCTCGAAATGATCTATGTCATTGGCATAGGCGAGTAACATGTGTTGTTTGGTGTACAGAGTACCATTTCTGTTCACCTTTGCCTCTCGTATGACCTTTTTCAGCAGTTTGTTAAAAATGTCACACTAGAGGTTGTCAACTTGTCTGAATCCTCGTTTTGTATTAAAGGGCTCCGAGAGGTCCTTTCCTTTAACTGCTGACCTTGTGTCAGTTAAAGTTATCCTGCTAAGCCGCATTAATTCTGCGGGAATGTTGAACGCAGACATGGCTTTCAATACCTCCGAACGGATAGGACTGTCAAATACTGCTTTATAGTCGGCGAATAGATGGAATGTGTCGATGTGTTGTGTGGAGGGTGAAAAGCTGGTTAATGGTGGATTTGCCAGGCCTGAAGTCGCATTGGTATGGTCCAATAATGTCATTGGCTTTAGACTCAAGTACATCTTGGTTTTGTTTTGAGTTTACGTTTTAAAAATATATTGAAGCTGCTTCATATTAAAAATCAAAAATTACCAAATAACCAATAACCCTTAATGGGTTAAACCAACATATATGTACGTCAAGCATATTTATTATACAGTCATTGATCCATTGAACTAATATGTAAATAGTTTTTTTCTTTATTCAATTTTGCCAACAACAAAAGCAGCAAAATATTTACACTGATAACAATTTTATATTGTATTTTCATTGGACTTCAAATTTATAATGAGTCGTCGTCGTATGTGTCGCGTTTGACAATATCAAATGAGTCATGCAATTTCAAAATATAGATATCAACAACAATACACCCCAGAGAGGGAGTATTATAGCCCCGCATTGCAGACATCAGTAACAAAAGTTGAACGAAGAATGAGCATTTTTATAACTCTGTTTTTGTTTTTACATTTATTTATTTTTGTTCTCTTTTTTTATAGCTTTGATAATGGAATTCATTTCACTTTTATTTGAAAAATGTTTATTTTTCTAATTCAATTTAATTTTGTGGAGAATAAGAAAAGTGCATGGTAATGCCAAATTTTGCATTGAAGGCTTTCGATCACACCCTGAAAAATATTTCTTTGTAAACCAGTCAGGCGGAGTTATCAGCTGGCCGACCCCCTTGGTCTTTAACTGAAATAACGCTTTTTTATCATTGACACCTAGGCTAATTGCAACTATCAGCTGCCTATTGTTTTGATACTTTTTTTTTTTTGTACAACAAAAGAACTATTTTCTAATAGTTCCACCATGTTATCTATGCTTTCATTTGCATGAAAGCCTTGAGAGCGTTCCCTCCGGCTATTCATTGATATCGCGCTAACTCACTCATTGCATTGCATTTCCCATATGTGTACATTATTTACAAACATTCGCACTTACTCAACCGCCCGCTCCCACCCACTATGCCAACAACAACAAAAACCCTTTTGCCCATATGGTTGGTGTGTGAGAGACATGGTGGCTTTGTTATGCTATGCCAGTTGTTTTACAGACGGCTTTTTACGCTGTCTGCTTAATGGGGTTTCTTCACAGTCCATCGTCCGTGTGACGCCACTATAGCAACAAAATGTTCCATTCCATATCCAGAGCATTGGCACGCATAACTATTTCTCATCACCACTCGGCTTTCGCTCTCTTTTAGTAGTGTGGTTGTTTTTGTTTAAAAGCAACAGGTTATAAAAATATCCATTTGTTATTCATAATAAACTTTATGCAGCAGCAGGGTGTTAGGAGGGTTGTAGTAGGTAGGGATTACAATGTGGGATTTTTTTAATGATTTTGTAGGAAATTGATAAAAAAAAAAACATTTTTACAATTAAAGTAAAATGAAAAAAATATTTCCGAAAACCCTTAAAACGGCATGTGTACTTACTTAGCTGGCTTATGACAGAACGGTTGTTCCATAAGCCGAGCTTAAAACATATTTCCAAGCGCGTCGGTCTTGTGCACATCTCATCCAAATTGGATAGGTGGTATACACCTAGAGCTTACTCAATACAGAAACTACATCATTTACCCCCGCAGGTGCTGGAACACCCTGCCTATTTTCAAGACTTTAGGAATGATGTCTTCTCGATTTCGCGTTTATCTTGTTGTTATAGAGATTTTGTTCGGTCCCAATGTTTTCGATGCCTTTGTTCTTTGTATGACACATTTTTAAACATAAACTGTTAACTTTACAACGAGTAATGGAGTTCACACTTCAGAAGATAAGAGCAATTGTGGGTCATATCGCTGTGATTGTAGTGTCTTATCGCAGATAAGAGACTATGACGAAATAACTAATTTATTATGAACGAATTTTTTATAAACATTTAATAAAACCTACTACATCATATATTTTGCTAGAATCTCTCCTAAATTTCCACCCTTCTCAGCCGGCATCCCTAAAAAATTGTATTTAGTTTGTTTTTGCGTTCTTTTTTTCTTTTCATTTTTTACCTTTTTTAATATGCCTATAAAAATCAATAATGGTCGCAAGTACGCAAACATAATAAAATTAAATGGCAATGAAATTATTTTATGGAACCACCTGTTTCAATAACATAGCTAACATAGAACGGCAACTGTCTGAAGCCGAACTTTGTTGACTTCATTGTTGCTTGGCATATAGTAATCGTCAAAAATCCAATAGTATTTCTTGGAGGTTTTGAAATTGTCATATAAAAATCCATGGTTATAGAAATTCTATTTTTTTATGGAAATATTCTGGCAGGTTTCGGAAATACTCTTTAAAATTTCAAGCTTATAAAGTTCTGAGCGGTTTTCAAAAGATTCCCTAAAAATCCAGTGAGGCTATGAATTTATTCGCTAAAAATTCTATGAAACCCCTTGCTTATTGTAAAAATTCACGCTTCTAGAGCTGGGGAAGTATCTTTTTTGTTTTGCGCGCAGCTCTTCCAATTTGAAAGACGATGTTCTGAAATGTTCCCTTCCACTTGATCTTTCCATGTAATTCGTGGCGTTTCCCTTCTCCTTGGAGTTCCCCTTCTCAACCATCAGTTGGCTCGCTTTTATAATTCTTTTTAGCTCATCCTCATCCATTCTCACAACATGACCTAGCCATCGTAGCTCGATACGCCTGACAATGCCTCTCAAACACTCTAAGAGCTGCCTCATCTGCTTGCGCAAATACCCATGCTTCAGATCCATATAACAGCACGGGTAGTATCTGCGGCATGTAGAGTGTGAGTTTGGTCTGGCTTCTAAACAGCTTATTAGACCATATTGTTGTTGTTGTAGCAGTTTATATGAATATATTTTCCTGTTTAAATTCCACTGGCTGCAACCACAGTCAGACATCCTGGTCAATCCGGCTACTGCATCAGTATGAATGATATTCAGACCAGCTCGATAGGCAATTTGATATAGAGGCTCCCTTTTGTAACGTTGAACCTCTCTCTCTAGATATTGCAGATCCTTCCTGACACGCCTGAGTGGGGGAGTCTTATCCACCATATTATGGTTGGGACGATTGTCACTGAAGCACCCAGAAGGTACTGCAACGAAAGCATATTGCTATGCTGACATAAGGAATAGATCTTCGTCTCCTCATGAAGATGGTCCACTGGTGCCATGAGGAGGCACCCTGTCGCAGTCTTCAGGTCGGCGTTCTGACAGGTCTGAATACTTCCCCATTGCGTATCACTAGAGTTCGCATACCACACTGGAACCGCAAAGCTTGCCACAGACAGACTTATCGCTTTGTAAGAGGTAAACAAGGTTTCCTTATCTGCGCCCCGATAGCTGCCTCAAGCGACTTAAGGACCTTGTTCCTACTTTTCAATTTATCGCAGATAGCTGTGGTTTGTGCGCTTAGTAGCATCTGTTGGCCAACACTATCCTTTTTCGAATTACAAAACTGATGTCATTAGTTTTATTTATGGCGGTACCAAGGTATATAAAATCTTTGACTACCTCGAAGCTGTAGTTCTCAAGTTCCACAGTTAGCCCGAGTTTACTGGACGTCTTGCGAGTTGATACCATCAGCTTGGTATTCTCGTCATTTACAGCTTTAGCAGACTACTTCTCAATTTAATCAAAGATGGTTGTTACTGTCGATGACATCGGCGTTGGCGAGTAACACGTGTTGTTTCATGTACAGAGTGTCATTCACCTTTCATCTTTGTTAACCTCTCGAATGATCGCTTCCAGAAGGATGTTAAAAAGATCACACGACAAAGTGTCACCTTGTCTAATTCCTCGTTCGGTATTAAAGAGTTCCGATAGGTTCTTTCCGACTTTAACTGCTGACCTTGTGTCAGTCAAAGTTATCCTACATAGCAGTATTAAGTTTGCAATAATGCCGAACGCAGACATGGCTTTAAACGCCTCTGAACGGATAGGGATGTCGAATGCGGCTTTGTAGTCGACGCTAAGTGAAAATCTCGTCAATTTGCCAGGTCTGAATCCGCATTGGTATGGTGTTATTGACCATTGGCTTCAGTCCTTCACACAGTACGCTGGATAGAACTTTGTATGCGATGGGACTTATTCCTCTATAGTTGGCACATATCGTCTTATCTCCTGTTTTGTGCACGGGACACAGGATGCTGAGGCTGCAAAAGTGGACATGTCTTCCTCTAGCCAAATTGTACTTATCAGCTGGTACATGCTCTTCGCCAACATCTGACCACTATGCTTGAATAGTTCGGCTGGTTACCCATCGGCACCTGCTACTTCATTATTCTTTAGCCGATTGATTGCTATTCTGACCACATCTTGGCTAGGTAATATACACTCTATATCGTCAACTATTATTGGTTCTGGGGTATCTTCTTCGCTGCCACTATTTGATACCAGAAGCTTTTCAAAATGCTCTTTGCAGATCCTCAACACGCGGTCTGTATCTGTCATCAGGTTTCCTTCTTCAGGAGGATATGCCTGTACCAAAGCATTCGGTTTGGTGTTTTACTCGTTTGTAAAAATTCCAGACTTCGATCTGACTCCTGTACATATCGATTTGCTCTCGCTCACATTGGCCATCAGATTTTTTAACGAGTGTACCACCCCCTCAAAAAGCCTCAATAAATTTACCATGAATAATTAAAATTTAATTATGCCTTGTTGTTGCTGCTCTTTTTCTTCGTTCTTCTATCGCCATTGTCTATTCATTGTGTTAGAATCTCATTAAATGTTAATTTCTTGCTGGCGAAATAACAGGCCGTAGCAAACTTGAATGATACTCCCACCCCACTAAACACATTACCGTTTCAAGGACATGGTAATGGAAATTTTATAATGTAAAATTGAAGCTGAAATTGTCATGAGGGGATTGGAAAAATAAAGTACTTTTAATATTGAAAATTTTGCGGTGGAATGTTTGTTTTACTACCAAAATTTCAAAATGAAAAAAGGACTGCCGAAGAGGTTTATAATGAACTTAGAAGAGCTATTTGGGAGCATAGTGTGGTCTTCATTGTAATTTACAATACAGTTAAGCAGGTTTTGTTCAACAAAAAGTTTTATAATTAAAAACAAAATTTGGATATGAAATTTTAGAAAAATAGACTGTAAAAATCTATATCCTGGTAGTATGCTACCTGCCACACAAATTGTTTATTAATATAATCCTTTAGAGGAAATTCTTTTCAATAGCAGATACACTGTTTATAAATTTTATTTTCCATGCTGATTACGGATCCGCAGATCCACTATGATCGTCATCCACTGTAACCATGAATATCCTTAGCATATACCACACACATTATATGCTATGTATATATTGCGTATGTTACCATTTAACCCAAAAACTGAGGCATTTTCTCTTGCCGTTAAATGTCTAAGACGTTTTTATTGTAATCCTGTCATAAGCATTACCGTGCTGTGATGTCGAACACATTAAATTAATATTCTTCTTCATAACGTGGAGGTGGTGGTGGGATTATCATATTATGACGATATAAAGTTATTTTTAAAACAAAAAGTACATAAAAGGAAAATTTAATGGAACCGAATAAATTACCCTCTATGGGATGGGTATATCAAACTTGACTTGAACATTTCATAGCCGTAGGAAGTCAAAACAAATCAAGTGTGATTTAATGTTCCCCATGTTATATAAAAATATTTATATATGGAAGATTTGAAAATGTTGCTTTAGATGGAATAAAAATAGAAAACCAACAGGTTATTAGCTTTGTGTAACATATGTGTGAAGAAGTTTAAATAGAAATACAACTACAAAATATTTTCAGTCCTATGACACCAGGTTGATCCACAACAAGAGGTTAGGGACGTACGGTTGTTAATAACAACCGTCCACTCGGAGACTATTGTCCATTGTGGTCATCCTTTATACCTGAAAAGAGAACGGGAAGAGAAGGGAGAGGGGAAGAGAAAGAAGAAGATAATAGGAGAAGGAGAGCCTAGAGATGGTTATTTTAGCCATGTTAGATTTTTGACAAAGCCTAGGATTTGGTTGGGGTCTATTTTAGAGAAAAAGGCTAGTTTATCAATTTCATATCTTCCAAACAGTTTATGTCTTCTGCCAATCAGCGATGGACATCTACAGAGGATATGTTCAATTGTTGCTTCGTCCTCACATAGACAACAGTAATCATCTCCGCTGGAGTCCAATTTTGAAATGAACCCAAATTTGCATTGAACCCTTATGATTTTGATCTCTCTCTTATTATGTGCCAACAACGAAGAAGTCCTTCGGCGAGAGAATTCAGGGCAGATAGCTTTTGTGATTCTGCAATCAGGTTCTCTCGACCATCTGTTACCGAAAACCTCGCCAAAGAACATGCGGATTTTGTCAATGAAGTAGCCAATGGGTAGTTGCGCAGATCTTTCAATGGGCAGATAGCTTTTGTGATTCTGCAATCAGGTTCTCTCGACCATCTGTTACCGAAAACCTCGCCAAAGAACATGCGGATTTTGTCAATGAAGTAGCCAATGGGTAGTTGCGCAGATCTTTCAATGGGATGATTGGACGATTTTGAGCCCCCTCGAGCAAGCTCGTCGGCTATCTCGTTCCCTTCAATGTCACTATGTCCTGGAACCCAACATAAGTTAACTATCTGTCGTGTATCATTCAGAGCGGACTTGCAATCAAGAACTATTTTTGAGTTTATAGTACACGACTTCAAAGCCTTGAGGGCCGCCTGACTATCGACATAAATAGTCACCGGTCCCGTATTGTCGGCAATAAGCATTTTTACTATCTTACAAAGATTGTTAAGTTTATATGAGTTGTATATTTCTAATTCCCTACAGTAAACGACTGTACCAGTGCCTTTCTCCATATTTGACCCGTCTGTAAAGAATGACACCTGGCAGAGGTAAGGAGCCACTAGTTCAGGATTCCCTACTAAGAAACTCTACTTTGATGTCATTAAAGTCTCTGTGAGAGGGAACATAGTCACAACCTGGCGTTATGTTTAGGATACTAGATTGATGCTCCGGGAAACGGATGCCTGGAAATAGTTCAGCGAGCACACCTGGTCGCCTGGAATTTAATCAGAATCTCCAGTGGATGGAGATACAGGATTACATTCAAGGCTGCCTGTGGTGTACTTCTTAACGCTCCGTTGATCAGGAATGAAGCCGATGGCTGTACTAAACTTAATTTTGTCAACAGCATCTTTTTGTTGACCCCCTGCCGGTACCCTTACTGTCTTTGTGCACATGATTGTGAAAGGCAAAAGAAATCGAAATAGACCCATGGTTCCTTTGGAGAATATGCATAGAGTCACTTTCTGAGTCATCCGTCCGAACATGTATTTTTGTGAACAAAGTACAGGTCGCATTTCTGATCCAAATTTGACACAGGTCACTTATTTGGCCCAAGAACTCTCCTCGTTTGTTAGTGTCCTTGGAAATTCTGAGCGTTTGTGTTGCATGACCTTGCAGGTGCTCGTTATTTCGTCGAGCATCTTTCGGACACTTAAGTTTGGTGGGTCCAGTTAGATAGAAAGATTAGATTTAAACTATTTTTACCTACATTCCTTAGTCCAGAAACCACATTTTTATATATGTATGGCTCCTGAACCAAGGCGATGTCCACTTCAGAATTTGTGAGGGACAAGGGTAGTTCGGCGGCGGCGGCTTTGCAATGATGCATATTAATCTGCAGGATGCGCAGCCTTTGCAGCTTCCCTACTCTTATTGAATTTCGGTGGATGTGCTCAGTCTAAACTGAACCCATGCTGAACCGAAGTTCAATTTTCCCTCACGCTTTCTGAAATACGCCTCCCCGATTGGTCAACTGCAACCCTTGCGACCATCTCTCCATCCTCGTTGCAAGGAGTTAGACTAACAACAGTCCAACTCGATGTAGTGAGGTTGGGATTTTGATGTAGATATAGCACCCACATATATTTTTTGTCTTATTTTTTTCTAATGAAGCCTATGTCGCTTTACATGAAATATTGCACAGCGTATTGGATTAAAATCGTTTCAGGTTTAGATATACTTAGCTTAAAAAAGATTTTCAGGCTCGTTGGTCTTATGCGCATCTCATCCAATTTGAAAGACCATTTATCGAGATGTCTTCAACTTGATCTTTTCATCGGATTCGTGGTCTTCCCCTTCTGCGTGAACCAGCACTTGGCTCACTTTTCTATGCCTTTTGAGCTGGGACATCTTCATCCATTCTCACAAGATGGCCTAGCCAACGTAGTTACTGCTGATCGATCCGTCTGACTATGTCGATGTCCGAGAATAGATGGTATAGCTCGACGGCGATATTCACCATAGACGTAGATCGGTCCATAGATCTTCCCGAGAATTTTTCTCTCAAACACTTCAAGAGCTGCCTCATTTGATTGCGCAAGTACCCATGCTTCAGATCCATACAACAGCACGTGTTGTATGGATCTGAGAGTGTGAATTTGGTCTGGCAAGAGGTGTAGCATCTGTTGGCCAACACTATTCTCCTCCGGATTTAAAAGCTGATGTTATTTGTTTTGTTTATGGCGGTACCGAAGTATATAAACTCGTTTACAACGTCTAAGCTGTAGTTTTCAAGTTGCACGGTTGGTTGGTGGCTGTTACCGCTTTTGAACTTTCCCTATTGGCTTTCGAATTTCTTAAGTGCTTAAGTTTCGATTTATGTTCCACGATTATTATTTTTATTTGCCTTTATCTATTAACACAATAATAATAACAATACTAAACACAACTATTAATCGTAATTGTTAACATTGTCAATATTTATTTAATGCTCAAACAACTCAAATAGCACACGCCAACCATACACAACTGACTTTTCCTAATATATGTATGTTGATAATCCAATACAACACGATTGATATTGCGTTAGAACCTGACATTTAAGTGAAATAAATTTTGTTGATAAGAGGTGGGAGGATTGTGTGTGATAATGTCATTTTCTTTTGAGATTTTTTCAAACTTAACAACCTTATAAAAGGTACTAAAACTAAAAATCAATTCAATAGATTTCAATAAATCTTGAATGCCGAACAGTTAGAAAATAGAAATTTCAATTGTAGTCTAGCACTTTTGCCATAAGAAGGTCAACATGAATGAAATACACACTTGGATTCCGTTCAACAGACAAACAAACGGTCTTTTTCAAAGCCAAAACGGAAACCTTCCCTTATTTTTCAATAGCATAGACATTTCAATGTAAAATAACAAAAAAAGTTTACTTGACAGTGAAATCCATAGAGTATTTGAATTTGAACAGTGGAAATCCATTGACAGCTAATCTGTCTCAATATATCAAATAACAATTTTCCAAAGTCATCAGCATTCCACATAAAAAATAAATATTAAAGGTTTTCCTGTTTTTTTTTTCACATTGATGTACAAATATATACAAGCGAACTCATTTTCATATTCATTTATTAATTTTTTTCTTATCAATTTGTAATTATTATGATTGGTCCGATTCGTATTATTATATTTTATTTTGCAATTTACTTTGTGTGCCTTTAAGAATCAGAACCAGCTAGTTGTAAGCCGGCAATATATAAGCCGGCAATTTCGGTTCCACTATTGAGATCTCTGGGGTTAGAACGATGGAGCTAATTAGCTGGTCCGAGGCTTTATACTGGCCTCAGACCAACAGATATAAATACGGAGGCTACAGTTAATGTCTCGGAAATCAGAAATGATGGGAAGTTATTTGATGCGATGGTTGCTGAACTCCCTGAATTCTTGACATTTTGGTTTCATATGATTAAGTTTGGCGTTTAGAGGTGATAAAATCGGGCTGTCTGTTATAGGGAGGAGGTCTGATCTATTTGAAATGACCGACTGTCAATTCTTCTTAGCTGGCTTGTGACAGAACTTTCGTTCCATAAGCCGAGCTTAAAAAAAGATTTCAAGGCGCGTCGCGACGCAAAAGACCGACACGTCGGCAATGTTGTCTTCCACTTGATCTTTTCATCTTATTCTCTTATCTTATTCCCTTTCTGCGTGAGCCATCAGCTGGTTCACTTTTATATGCCTTTTGGGCCTGGGCATCTTCATCCATTCTAACAATATGACCTAGCCAACGCAGTCGCTGCAGCTCAATACGTCTAACAATGCCGTTGCTGGTACAGCTCATGGTTCATTCGACGGCGATATTCACCGTCAACGCAAATTGGCCCATAGATCTTTCGGAGAATTTTTCTCTCAAACACTCCAAGAGCTGCCTCAACTGCTTGCGTAAGTACCTATGGCTCAGATCCATATAATAGCACGAGTAATATCAGGGTCTTGTAGAGTGTGAGTTTGGTCTGGCGGGAGGTGATCTTGCTTTTGAGTTGCTTACTCATACCATAGTAGCCTCTGTTGGCCAACAATATACTTCAACGAATTTCAAAACTGATGTAATTAGTTTTATTTATGGCGGTCCAAGGTGACTGTTACCGCTCTCAATGTTCGACCCATTATGTCGATGTCATCGCTGTAGACGAGTAACATGCGTTGTTTGGTGTACAGAGTGTCATTTCTGCTCACCTTTGCATCTCGTATGACCTTTTCCAGCAGGATGTTAAAAAGGTCACACGACCAACTATCACCTTGTCTGAATCCTCGTTCGGTATTAAAGGGCTCCGGGAGGTCCTTTCCGACTTTAACTGCTGATCTTGTGCCAGTTAAAGTTATCCTGCATAATCGAATTAATTTTGCAGGAATGCCAAACGCAGACATGGCTTTAAACACATCTGGATGGATAGGGCTTTCGAATGCGGCTTTGGTGGTATGTATCGATGTGTTTTTCGTGGGTTTTTCCAGGATTTGGCGTAGAGTGAAAATCTGGTCAATGGTGGACTGGTCAGGTCTGAAGCCGCATTGGTATGGTCCAATAATATCATTGACCATCGCCTTCAGTCGTTCACACAGCACGCTGGATAGCACTTTATATGCGATGAGAAGGAGACTTATTCCTCTATAATTGACGTATATCGTCTTGTCTCCTTTTTTGTGATGCTGAGGTTCCAATCATTGGGCATGCATTCTTATAGTCAAATTGTACTAATCAGCTGGTGCATGCTCCTTACCAGCATTTGACCACCAGTCTTGAATAGTTCGGCTTGAAACCCATCGGCACCTGCTGTTTTATTATTCTTCAGCCGATTGATTGCTATTCTCATCTCATCTTGGCTAGGTGGTATACGCTCTATTCCATCATCTCTTATTGGTTTGGGGGTATCTTCTTCACCGCCACTTTTTGATACCAGAATCTTTTCAAAATGCTCCTTCCAGATCCTTAACATGCTGTCTGTATCTGTCACCAGGTTTCCTTCTTCATCTCTACAGGAGGATGTGCCTGCACCAAAGCCGTCGGTTTGGTGTTTTACTCGTTGATAAAATTTTTGGACTTCATTCTGAATCCTGTACATCTCGATTTGCTCACGCTCACGTTTTTCTTGTTCTCTCTTCTTTTTTCTAAAAACACGTTTCTCCTCTCTTTTCCTTGCGATAATTCTCCATCACATTGCGTATTGCTACTGCCTGCATGGTTGCCGTATACGCTGCGTTTTTCACATCAGTAGAATCACGACACTCCTGATCGTACCATGGGTTTCTTGCCATTGTGCTTTTATACTATTATCGGGACAAGAAGTGTTTTCGTCAAGCAGGTCTAATACACTGAATGAATGCCTTCCGTCTATCAAAACATGGTCAATTTGATTTCTCGTTGCTTGATCAGGAGAAATCCAGGTGGTCTTTTACATATCAATATGTTTGAAACTGGTGCTGCTAACTATCATGTTTTTTGCTGCCGCGAAGTCAATAAACCTCATGCCGTTGTCGGAAGATTCTTCATGAAGGCTGAATTTTCCGACGGTGGGGTTAAAAATATTTTCCCTTCCAATTTTTGCATTAAAATCTCCTAGCAGAATTTTAATGTCTAGGCGCTCGTAAAATATGTCTTGTCGGAGCATAGGCGCAAATAAGACTGATGTAGAAGAAATTCGCTTTTATGCGGATTATAGCAATTCGCTCATCTACTGGAGTGAATCTGAAGACGATGTCTTTTATTCTCCTGTTAACCATTAATCCGCAGCCAAATTCATATCTCATTTCAGGGCAGCTATAATACAGTGCGTAATCGTCTGATTTACTTATGGCTTTTGAGCGGGGGCATTATCATTCATTCGCACATCATGGCCTAGCCACCGTAGTCGTTGCAGCTCAATACAACTGACTATGTCGATGCCCACGCATAAATTGTAAAGCTCGTGGTTCATTCAACGCCGATGCAGATCGGCCGGTTGATCTTTCGAAGAAATTTTCTTTCAAAAAAGTGATTCAGATAATATATAATTCCATCACAACATACAGTTACAAATTACTTCAAAATATTACAAAATAATCCAAATCCATGTTCAATTCAACATTTCAAATATAATTTTTGATTTGTTAAAACTAATAAAAACTGATAAAGTTTCCTCCTAACAAATCGCAGTTCTGTTTTTTGTTGGAGAACATTGTTGTGCCGTTGTGTACCAACGACGACGACACGCCAAATCGCTATCACGTGTTGCAAATATTATTAATTATTTATAATACTTGGTCTGTGACGTAGCGCGCAAATTAATAACAAAAGCAACAACAAGAAAAATATTGCACAAAATAAAAAAATAAAAAATTAAACAATACATGAATATGAGTCATACTCTTCAACCGACTATCTATGCGACTGGGCGCTCTCTAGCCGATTACGAATGGCAGTGGTGGGGTTCAGTTAAACTTAGTGTCTCACAATCACTGCACCACCACACACATTGTGGCGAACGTCTGAAATTAAGTTGCCGATTTTTTTGTTTATTTATTTTCCTTTGTGTTGTGTTGCTCTCTCTGGAAAATGCAATTGCTTAATGAAAAACTGAAACCAAAAAATAGAAAATTATTATAATTATGAACGGCAGCAGCGGTAAAAACAAAAGTGAAACGATTGCATGTTACCGATACATTAATAAAACAAAAAAATATATTAAATGAACAAATAATAATTATATACAAAAATACATATATATAGACTATGTACAGTGTCTCATATGTTTGTATGAATTTATGTACAAAAATGTAATGGGCGAAACATGTTCGATAAATTGAAGAAAGTTTTACCAAAAAAATCAACCAACCGACAAAATATCATGTTACCGCCCTCCAAAAGAATTTTTGTAGCATCACAAATAAAAGGTACTTCTTTTCTTTTTACGTATGTGCATACAAACTTTACACATTTTATTTAAATTAGTTTACTTATTTTTTCTTTCTGCTACACAGTGGCGAAATTCAATATTCGCAATCGCAATGTTGAATCACTTTTCATTTTTGTGTAAGTTAATTTGTGTGTGTGTGTGGTTGTTGAATGCAAATTTAATAAACAATTCTTGTCAATCGAAGTAATAATATTTCCACAATAACAACATCAAGTTTATTACAATCAAATGTAGAACATCAACCAATACCAGACAGACAACCAACCAACCAACGAAGTTATCATCATATTCATCTTCAGCATTCAGTGCTTGAACTGAATATTTAACCACCAAACCTATCAACGAATGTCCATGATAATTTTACTACTAGGGTTTCGGTATTTCAACGTTCAAAGTACATTGCTTGTCGATTTCTTTATGCCCTGCATTGGTACAGGTGGGCGTATGACAAAAAAAGGAATGCCAACCTCAAAAATAATTTTGGAAAGCGTGGCACGAAATTCTTTTTATATGAAATTTTATTTGGGCGATGTGCCCGATCAATCTTTTATCCTTGCAAAATTGAAACAATAGCAAATTGTAAATCTCAGGCGTATATTAAAATCGGATGCTATGCTTACCTAGCTGGCTTGTGACAGAATGTTTGTTCCATAAGCCTTGCTTAAAAAAGATTTCCAGGAGAGTCGGTCTTGTGCGCAGCTTATCCAATTTGAAAGACCATGTTCCGAGATGTTGTTTTCCACTTGATCTTTTCATCGAATTGATGGCCTTTCGCTTCTGCGTAGGCTCGCTTTTATATGGGAAGCGGACGACCTGCGCGGGACTCTTAACACTATCCGCAATAGTTTAGAGGAGCAAAGTAAGAAAATATTCGACCAGTTAGACTTATAACGGAAGAGCAGTGTGGGGATACGATTCCGAAGGAACTGCTACTATATCTCACCCTGACTGATGATGAGCTGTACACCACAGTGATCCCAGCCAAGTCTACACAGTATCATAAACGAAGGAAGCGCAGACCCTGTTGACCGGTCCTGTGTCGGCACTTGACGACAATAAACTTCGATGTCCGACGATGAGGAATCTGTTGAGACCCCAGCAACGCACAGCGGCTCAAATGTTGGTAAGGCCCGAGAAGTAGCTGATGCGAAGCACTACAAACGTGCTGTTTCGTATCTCCGCAAATTCGTGGGGCGTGGAGTGAATTTGATTTCGGAGAGGGAGATTCAACTCATCAAGGTGAGGTGAATCTCCCTCTCGCTCTCCATCGTGAACTCCAGATGGATAGGATCTCCCTCCCGAATCAAACTGCTCGATTAAAAATCTCAAAGGAGACCTCTAAATCGGCGAAGCCGCCCACTGTCTCTGACAAACGTGCTAAGTCGACTTCTGATCTGAAGCCTAGCTCGAAGCCTAACCCTAGTCAAAAGGTAAAGGAAAATACTACTGAGAACATTCCGAAACAAAATGTCCCCATAAGGGTTTTCAACGTGCGGAAGTCTCTGTCTCAAAGCCCGATTCTACTCCTAGCGACAAAGAAGGTGAAGCGGTTGGTGCTAGAGCTTTGGGTGGATCCACCAGTGGTCGGAATAGGAAGAAAGGAAAGTCCGGCAAGGAACCATTGTCTCCTGGAAGAACAAATGCCGCCCCACAGAGCAAATCTGTGAAGCGCATCCGCTCATCAGAAGATCCACAACCTTCACCCAAGAAGACGGCCTTGCCATTTCAATCTTGGTATCTATCAGAACTGGCAAAACTCGATATTTGGTAAAGGGTTGTGAAATTATTGTACCCTTGGCAGAGACAATTAATGCCCATTGCCTGCTGGGTAATTATCAGCAGCATCAAATGACCCGCAAATGTTTTGTCATCTTAATCCGGAATATTATTTGAACGGTTAACTTTTTATAGCTCTCATTCCTTCAAACAATATTTTCCTTGCATTTATTACCACACCATCTTCCATGGGCCTATTGTAATGTATTTTTTATTACATATTTTTCGCACTGCTTGCCAAAGAATATCTAATTTCACATTTTATTTTTCCCCATTTCCTCTTCCGTTATTTTTGCCAGGTGTTCTAAACAATCTCTTCGATGGCTTATCAGACAAGGATGAAACTGTGCGCTTGGCAATACAATCTGCCTTGGTTAAGATTATCGAAACACATCCGGTTAGGGCAACAGAAATTCTCCTGGAATATCGAGAGAAACATCCTAAGATGAGTGAACAGACAACAAATATTATATTAAAGTAAGTAATGCATTTTTGTTGTTTTTTTAGGAATTTTAAATTACCTTAATGTTTCCTTTCCACAGAGCCATTGAACGGGTGGTATCGTCAGACACAACCATACCCAGTGAGGCCCACAAAAAGTTGGCCACATTGGCCATAGAAGAATTGACACGTTCGTGTGAACATGTTCCCAGTATACAAAATCATGCTCTCAATATATTGGTGGCCATTGGCCGGGGTGATGACTGTAAAATGGTTATGGAAGCCCTAATGGCTCACACCAAAGAGGGTACGGTGGCCCATTTTATGGTCATGCAATGTTTTGGCACCTTGGCCTCCACAAATGTACCAGCTGTTGTGCCTTTTATTAAACAGATTTTGTCGACAATTTTGACAAATTTAAATTCCATTAAACAGGATCACATAAAACAGTCGCATGCATATGGTGAGTTAGGGGACATTTGATTAGGATTTCCAAAATTAAAATTTCAATATAATTTCTCTTTGCATTGCAGCCATTGGTCGCTTTAGTGAAGCTCTTTTGGAACAAACATCAGCAAACGCAACCGCCGCTGCTACTACAGAAATCACCACTACCTCAACAAATGGCGAAGGGGAGGAGGCGAAGAAGGAGGAGGAGAAGGATGCCGAAACAAACCCGGATGCTGCCGCAGCAGCACCAAAACCAATTGGTTCCTTTCCTGATTGTTCCACAGAAATTTCCATTGCCTATGATGTGCTCTTCAAACAGTGGCTACATTCACGGGAACCCAAAGTGTGTGTCGAAATTCTGCAGGCATTATCTTCCATGTTCCCCCTGCTACCGCCAGACACCATACAAGATCAAACTCCCCGTTTGGTACCACAAGTTTTGGGCCTATATCGTCGCTCCATTGAACGTAATTCCATCACGCAATTCCTATCGGCTGTGCTGAAAACAAATATTGCCATCCAACCTTCGGTGTTGGACTGTGTTGCCGATCAATTAATTTCCAATCTTTTTGATTTGGTCTGTGTCTATCCCGACTATGAAAAACCACAAACCGTCAAAGGCCACTATGAAGTATTACGATGCTTCCATCTACTGTCCAGTGTGTATGCCACCAAAATAATGGACACCCTTCTAATGCATTTGCGTAACAACAGTGAACGGGAACGCATCAAGTCCTTGTTGATACTGACACACCTCTTGAATACCTCCACCGTGAATATTGAAAATAAATTGCAAGCTTTTATTGAATGCCTCAAACAGATGATAACCAGTGAGAAAAGTATTAAAATGAAAATGACCCTGCTGAAATGTATTGTGGCCTTGGCCCAAAAATCCTTCATCAAGGAAAAGGAATTTGTTTGGTTTATTGTGCGTTACAGTTGTAAATATACTAAAGTGAATCAGGAACATGGCTCTTTGGAAGATCATGCCAATTTTGTTTTATCCTGTGAAAGTTCGCTGCACATGTTGGCCTCCACTGTGGGCACAATGGATGAGTTACTGAAACGTGAATTGTTAAACTATTTTGTATTATTGGACTACACCGATATCTGTTCAAATTTGGCCAAGTGCCTGGCAAGTTTATTTTCGAAATCAGCAAATATTGAATTTGAAATTGCCCACGATGAAGATGAGTCGTCCACCGAATCCAGAAGAGAGTCCAATGCTGGCACAGAGGAGGTAACTGCCAAAACTCCCAGTTTGGTGAAGAGCGGTAAAATTGTTGTACCCTCGGCCGAGACCATTTATGCCCGTTGCCTATCTCTGCTGGGTAATTATCACAGCATTAAGAGGTCGACAAATGTTTTGTCATTCCTTAAATACTATTATCCTCATCTTAATCCGGAGTTGAGTAAACTATGGGACAAATCCATATCGGATTTGCTGTTAAATATCAACAAAGAATCTGTGTATTTTAATAAACTCAACAACTTTATTGTGGAAACCAATGACTTCCTGGCCAAACATGATGAACATTTTGCCGAACGTTTATCCAATAAAATGGCTGAGCAGACAATAATCTATCCCATGGTTCTGCCGCACAATGAATTCGTCATACCCTCGCTGAATGTGGAACGGGGTATGCTGATGAAAGCCATGGCTCTCACACTGTGCAACGTCAACGATGATGCCATTGTCAATGCCAAATTGGATTTAATCATTACCTCTGCCAGGCAGGAGAAAATGGATAAACACACCAAACACATTGAATATGAGGATAAAATCATACCCTACTGCCAGGCCTTGGGCTTTTTGGCTCGCAAACATTACGCCCTAGTTATTAAGAAACTGGCCGAATTGGCCAACATTGGTGGTCGCAAACATTCGACCGGATTCTTTTCAAATTTACACTTCATCAAAGACACACACAAGGAATTGGAAAATTTCAAGACGAACCTCCTGGCCATTAAGTCCCTGGGCTATGTCATGGAAGAAGCAGATCCTCTACAGTCGCTGGCCAATCTCGACGATACCATTTTCAACTTTTTAATACTCCAATTGAAATTCACCAAAGACCAATGTGTTATGTCGGCCATTTTGAAGACCCTGCTGAGTATTTGTAATCAAATGATTAGCGCCAAAGAAACTCAAACCACCACACCTCTGAAATATCGCAAACAAATTATGGAGGCAGTATTTAGTATACCCATCGAACCACCATTTGATGATCTACCTCTGCTGCCCATTATCCTAAAATTGGGTACCGACTTCATACGCATTGGTGGTGAAGATGCCACCGAATCGGTTGATGGTGGTGTCATTTTCGAAATTGCCTGTAAAAATTTCTTCAATTGTGCCCAGAATTTAAAAATGAAATTTGAATCCCAGGAAGAGGATGAACGTAACAGCTTCCTGGCCAAATATCTCAATGAATCATTACCGGAATTGAATAAATTAGTAAAGGTCATTATCGAAATGGATCCCTCACCCTCGACATTGGATCTAATCATATCGATACTGGAAACATGGACACGTGATAAAAATTCCGAAGTACGCATTTGTGCTAGTCATGTCTATAACAACACTTTGGAAGTCTATATCAAATCCATGAAAATTGGTTGCGAAGCACCATCGAAATTTAATCAAACGGGACAAATGTTGGGTAAAATTGTACCACGTTGCATCGATTCAAATGGTACGGTACGTCAGGTTTCGGTGGATATATTACAAAAGACTTTGGAGATTGCGTGCATCTATGAAACGCTCACAATTGCTGACAGCGAAACCGATTGGGTGAAAGAAATCGAATTGGTTAAAGAACAAATCATTACCGATGATCCGAAACAAATATACAATCTTGCTGGCGAGATTGCAAAGATTATTGCGGTACGCATATCGAATTTTCAATATTTACAATTTTGGTAAGTGTGCGGAGGGATTTTTTGAAATGTTATTATATATTGAAATTTTCTATTGTTTGTAGTAAAACTTTATTGGCTGGTCTCAAGGATCCTGAACAAAGTTCTGCCATAGGTGCTTCTGTTGTTTTGAAGTTCTTTATACAGCAAAAGGGTTCAGAATTGTTCCATGCTGTACCGGATTTAGTTAAAGAATGTTTGGCGGTGAGTATTACATACCGTACTTTTCTATGGAAGATCTAATTTTTATATCGGGAAGTTCGAAAATACATATATGCCAAATTTCAAGATTCCCCATGCTAGGCTTAGCTGGGCAGTTGAAGAGGTGCAACGTGTCGTGTGGTCTTAGCCCACATGCAGGACATGTGTTAGGTATCAATCCGTCAATTCTTGTGCAATAGGAATTGAGACGTTTGCACCATCCTGATCTTAGTTGAGCTAAGACTAATCGTGCTTGTCTGGGCAACTGTTTGTCCTCTGCTGCGATGGATGGAGGATGGTCTCTGATTATGGTATTCACGCGATATTCCTCTACTGCCTGGGCGACTGCGTCCGTGTGAATAATATTCAGACCTGCTGATGGGCTTCTTGATCTAGAGGTTCACGTTTGCATCTTTGGACCTATCTCTCTAGATCATGAAGATTTTTGCTGACATGCATAGGCGGGGAAGTCCTATGACAGCGGCGTTCCCGAGGATAGCACCCAAGCAAGTACTGCATCGTCAACATATAATTGTGGACGATGGACGTGTTACATCTTCATCTCCTCATAATGATGGTCCACTGGAGTCATGAGTAGATTCTCAGGGCAACATTCTGGCAGGTCTGGATATTCTTCCACTGCGTATCACTTACGCCACACTGGCGTCGCATATCTTGCGAATCCACACTGGCGCCGCATATCTTACAACTGGCTGGCCTATTGCTTTGTAAGAGGTCAAGAAGGTTTCTTTGTCAACGCCCTATCGACTTGAGGACCTTGTTGTTCCCACTTCTCAGCTTATCGCATAAATCACAACCTCGAATCACCAAATATAGCAAATTTTATAAATTTGATTTTTATTTTCAGGCCATACACTCTTGCGATGTAAATCGGGCCAAATCTGGGGTACTCAAAGCATTGGTGGCCCTTACCAAACATCATCCGAAGTTGGTATCATGTGAAATTCTAACACAGCAGCTGCCCTATGAAGAGTGAGTAACCGCAACAATTTCTTTAATATAAACCAACATATTCTAAGCTAACCTTTTTTTTAATTTTAGAAACATTGTCGAATATTGGCATTTGATTTGTACAGATGCCGAACTGGCTGGAGTATTACTCGATCACTTTTTGCAAATTCTATCATCCGCTTGTATATATGAACAAAATGAAGCCTGTGTGGATCGACAAAAAATTGCTAGTATGCAACCGTTTGCGATATTTTGTGCTCTACACGAAATGATGCCTTGCAAGGATATCAAGACGGTAAGGACTTTAAGCAATATATCAAAGGGGAGAGGAATAATTTATATTTTTTTTCTGCTTACAGCAACTGAAATTGAAATTTCCTGAATTGTTTACCATGTTGTTAACATCCCTGGCATCTTATACAAATTTAGCTGCACCCATGCAAACTGGACCACCCCGTAGTGTTTCACCAACGCCCACATCCAGCTCTTCGTCTATCATCACCCTCTCCTCAAGTTCGAAAAATAAATTCGGTTTTATACCCAATAAAGAATCGATAAAATTAAATCCCTGCCAAATAGTTTTGGAGACATTCCAAAAATTCCTCGACAGTTTGGAAATGGAACAAATTGGCACCGTACTTACTGTACACACCCATTTAGCTTCTAGTACCGATCTCAAGAATTTCATAGAATTACTAACACCCATGGCCATTGGTGTATCAAATCAAATTGATATTAATTCCAGTGAAATGAAACAAATTGTAACGACCCTAAGTAAATATGTAGCCTCTCCGTATGATGCCCAGAGAGTAGCAGCTGTGGGCCTATTCTCACGCATGGTACCCCTTAAACCGTGTGGTGAAATTTCCGCCAACATCATGAATCATCTGACAAATGCCCTGAGTGATCCCAATGCCATTGTTAGGGGTCTCAGTATTCAGGGTATGGGCTATGTGGGCCTGCTTAACGAAGATGATATTGAAAAATATGATGAGACTGCAATAACTGCTCTGTTGAAGGGTGTTGATGACACTGTGAGGTGAGTGTGGACAAAGTTTCACATTAACACGAAAATTTTGTTAAACGCAAATTTTTCTCATTTTAGCGATTGCCTGATAAATATCCCCTTGGAAAGTATGCGTGGCTTGTCACGTATCCTACAAAATCTTCCCAGTGATCGTGTTGAGACATTCCATGTCTCATTGGCCATACGTATAAGACCGTTCTTTGGTAGTTATTCTCTAGAAATACGCGAAGCAGCCATTATCTTATTTGGTGATTTATGTGAATCTAAAATAACGGTGCAAGATGGTACGGTTACACCATCCGAATCATCAAATGAAGCATTAAGGGAACAATTAATTGCAAATCTATTTCCTTTACTGTTACACTTAAGTGAGGGAGAGGCTGCTATTATAAGGGTACGTTCCGAAAACGAATAATTAAAAATTGTTATTCTAATAATTTATTTATTTATTTTTTTTTTTTTTTTTTTTTTTTTTTTGTAGGCCTGCAAGGGTACTTTACGGAAGGTATGCCGTCTACTGAACTCTCTAAAAATCAATGATATGGCCCAGCGTCATCTTTTGGATCATGGCCAATTGAATTATAATAATTTTATCATTGATTTTGTAAAAGTTATTGTAAGTTTTAAAATGGAGATATTTAAATTCCATAATTTTTTTTAAAATGGGGTTATTTCTATTTTTAGTCCATGGAACTGACAGATCATATACAAGACTTTATTGACTCATGTCTACCTAAATTACGCAGTCAATGGCCCGAAGTTAGAGGCAGTGCTGCAATTGTTATCGGTGAGTAACAATAAATAAAAATATGTATCCTCAAAAGTGAGAAAAAACAGATATATGTAAATCAAACGCTGGGATGCAATAATAAGTCTCAGCTATCAGTCAAAGATGGATCCAGACATATTTACCAAATCCTATGGGATGAAAAAGGAAGCTACTTTTTCCAGTTTTTTCCTCAACCACCCAGACTCCATTGGCATTCTGGAACTCCCATTTCGCCAACGGATATCAAACTCTTTTTTATACAGGGCACACGTATGGTGAAGTCTATCTTCACCGTATGAAAATATCAAGCACAAACATCTGCGAGACGTGCAACAAAATTGAATCCGACGATCATGTTATATTCAAGTGCAGCAAATATATTACAGTCAGGAACGATCAGGACGATCGACCAACCCAAGTTGTCGGTATAAGGCAACAAAAGCTCAATAAAAATCAAACGCATTGTTCAGTTGATCCGCTTGCTTGGAATCCGCTGTTAGGTGTTGTTGTTGTTGTAGCAACAAAATACATATTATTATGGGCTATGAATTGTCTGGTTCTGGTTCCTCTATCTCCAAATTCGCTCATGGCCCTTTGGGCTAGGTTCTTGTTTATGAAAAGAATTGAATTGAATATTGCAACTTGTGCTCGCATACTAGTCTGTTATCTACCTCGGCAGTTCCACAATTGGCTGCTACTCCATACATTCAATGTAAGGGTCACTAGAGTCTAGATCAAGCGAGATAGATCTATACTGGACTAAATGTTGTAACAAGAATGAAAGTCCCCCAGCTCCGCCTCTGGTACGATCCTTACGCACAACGTTGTAAGCTACAGTTCTCGGTCAGCTTTGTTCCCCCAGCTCCGCCTCTGGTACGATCCTTACGCACAACGTTGTAAGCTACAGTTCTCGGTCAGCTTTGTTCCCTGAATCGCAGCGACCATTATTCTCCTTCGACTCATATACTATGCAATTTCACTGATCTTGTTGCAAAGACCATCGCAGTTGAATTGCAAAAACGATGCATTATCTAAGCACGGAACAGCAATATGTTGTTTGAAAATGTGTCTACTATTGGTTTGGGAATGCGGGGTTGACTGTGAATGATGTGTGTGTGGGAGGAGGATGTGTTAAACTGTGGGTGGTTATAGTATTATGTGTGGATTGAAGGGATTAATAAAATGTTATGTTGGGAGCTGCAAAAAAGTCGCCACTTCTATTGACCTCAGCCACAGATCAATGGGACATAGGTCCGTGGGCTGGAGTGGACTTGAAAAAAGATGACCACTTGCAGGCAGGGCCCACATGGGACAAATGTCTTCAATCCCTGCGACTCTCGCTTGATACACATTCAGGATGACTGACCATCCTGACCAAAGTTGCGCTAATATGGTTCTGGTTCTTCTAGGCAGGGACTTCTCAGCTTCGGCTACCGCTGGAGGTTGTCAATTAAGGACACGATTTGAGTGTGAAGAATTTTGAGCGATGCAGCTAGTGACAATCGGTCGATGTCAGATAGAATGACTTCCTGAATGTCGTTGTTGTATCGCATGATGTCCTTCCGGATGTGTCGAGGGTAATGGATCCTGAACAACTGGTTGGGATGCGTGGACAGATGGCATGTCGCAGGATCTGTCTGGTGAGCAACACATTCACCCTTATTACGGTAGGCGTAGTCGTTGTACGGCAGCTCTCGTAGGTGTAGTCGATTGCGTTGTCGTAGTCGTTTTTGGTCGGTATTATGTAAAATTTTCGACAACGCCAAATATTGTAATAGATTTTTCTTTTACTCTGTTACAAAACCAAATCAAAAATTGTTCTTTTAGAACCCTTTTTATATTGTATTGGAAAAACTATGTAATTTTGTTTGTTTTCTAATTAATTTTTGTGGTAATTGTAATTCTTATGAATATTGAGTAATGCAATAAAATAAAGTTGAATGTAACAGTTAATCAGTAAATATTTTTAAAATGCAATTTTAACACATTTTTATATATTTTTGTATGCTGTCGTCAAAAAAAAAATTGTTCACGACAGATTTGGCGTATTGTAACGCCTTTCGTAATACCGATTTGTCGTATAAATGCGACAGTGCCAAATTTTCAACACGACTACGCCATCCGTAATAAGGGTAATTATGTTGCTGCACTGACAGTATCCTTGCCTCCTGACGCAGATGATGCTCTGGACGCATGATGATGCTCCTCTGGACACATCCACATTTTATAAAATCGTAGCACAATAATTGTAGTTTTTCCAGCGTTTAATATCTGATATATTTTCCGAGCAAAATTGTTGATTCCAGTTTCATTTTCGATGTCACAATCTACTTTTTTCTTAGCTTAAGAATATAATTTATTAATTTGTTACTCACATAATTGGTTTCCGATCTTTTTTCAGGTATTTTACATAATTTCCTTTCGGAGAGGAACACTCAAACTGAAGCTGTGGGCAACAAACTTGCTGCTCTACTAAAAGATGAAAATCATTTTGTACGTGTTAAAGCAGCAACTGCATTGGGTTATTTCTTTGGAGACATTTAGACTATGAGTACTTGAGTAGTAGTCGCAACTTTACTCGAACAGAAATAATATGGTGAATGACTTACTTGTATGCCAAAAACCAATATAAGATTTATATTTAAATGGTTATATGTATGTGTGTGATTTCTAGAATTCCCGACTATATATTTAATAATTTTGATGTGATTAAATTCCCAAAAAACAATTTTCCGCTATAGTCTGTAAGAGTAAGAGTTTGAAAGCAAAGCATGATCTTCTTAAAATACCACTTTGGTTCAAAACTCAATTATTATTGTGATTATTGAAAAATTACTGATTCACTTCTTCCTGTGACAATTATGTGCCCTTCCTTCCTTATTAAAGAATTGAGTATCAATGTATTTTTTTTTTCTTCTCATTGTTTGTTTTTTTAACTAGAAAAAATAAGTATTTAAAATGTTATTGAAAATTATGAGATATAGTATTCTCAATAAAATTTGTTTAATTGTTAAAAATCTGAAAAGAGAAAAAACCTGCATATAAACATATTTATAAGTTATAATCTTCTGCTGTTAAATAAGAAAACACATTATTTAATCAATTACAATTATGTCAACATTTATGTAGTGTTTCCCCACCACTTCTTCTATGGTAATTTGATAATGTTAAACAACAAAACAAAAGAAATGTCAATAAAAAACGCATATTATATTTATGTACCTTAATAAATAAAAACAATTAAATGGATTCTTACATATTACCAAATGGAAAGTATTGTATACGACCACTGGACCAGCCTATGGTTAAAACGGTATCATTATTTTTACGATGTTTACTTTGAAAGCAAATATATGATGGATATTCATTGGCCACGCCAGACAGGAAACAAGCTGGTGATATGGATAGATTAAATTTCTGTACACATGTTGAGAAAATGGCAATACAGGCGGTATCTTTAAAGGTGATGGCCACATAGAGGCCATTTGGATCCCATGCCACACATTGTGGTTGGCCACCAACTTCACGATCATCCACAGTGATTTTACTTAAGTCGGCAACAGGTAAGGCTTGTTTGGGTGATGAACCATCTGGAAGATATCATAGTTGGAGATTGTAGTGGAATTTATTTAATATTTTTAAAGCCGATGTAGCAATCCCGCTGTTTTTAAACAATGGGCTGAAGTCATAGACGTCCGTCGAATAAGACTCGGGCCTTTTCGAATCATAGACCTTTCTCTCGTGGAAAGCATCCTATCCCTATTGCTGATAATGTAGGCAGCATTATACAAATTATAACGTAATTCTTTTTATAATTCACCTGTAGCTTGCCTCTAGGATTTAACACGTTCAGTTACTATTGGCAGTTCTCATTAAGAAATAAAGAATAATTTTAAATTTTGCAAAGAGGCTGTAACAAATTCTCAAATTATTCCACTGCCGTAATTTTCATTTACTGTTAATCGATTTTGAAAGAGACTTAAGGGGTCCTGAAGCAGCAGTACCAATAATCTACATAACGTCGTCAATGTCACTCATAAGAATTGAGAAAAGTGCTCAAATCATCCCATCAGCCATTTACTTTTCTAACCAATACATCTGTGTAAGCAACTATTAATCTCTAGATGTGGCCAATAATTTTCACATATTTGTATCGGCAGGAAATATTCCCAAAGACCTTCTATTGAAGGATGCATTCATTTATTAAAACTGGTCGCATTTTCTAAGTGTTTTTGAGGTAAAAATTAGTTTCTTTTAAAAAACGTTTACATCTATCAATAGATTAGAAGTCTCGGAGTCGTTACTTGGTGCATCACAAATTTCACTACCAACAACTTAATTATAATACCGTCATTCGAATGTTAAAAAAAAACTAAAATCTTTACTTACTTTGAAATAGCTGTTCCTCGAAGAACTGCAAACGATATAGTATCGGTTCATCGGATGTTACAAATAGTAAAAATCCACCACATGGCGACCAACATGCCGACTGTACGGTACCTTGGGTAATTGTCCAACGTTCTGGTTGCCATTTATTTTCACATGCCCAGACGCGAAATACATTTGTGACAGTCGATGAGAATAAACATGAACTATTGGGTGACCATTTCAACAGAGAACATGGTGGCCCGACACGTTTCAAAGCGGTATTTTGCATTTTATCAACATTCCAAATAATTACATCAGTGTCACCAATTGATGCTGACGCCAAAAGGGTACCATCGGAATTCCATTGAACCGAGGTAATGGGACAATGATTTGGACTGAAGAGGGGAAAGAAAGGTTTGTTCAATATTAAATAAATTCCAAATTGTTCGATTAACTTACTGCTTTAGAAATATGGCCTGTGATGTGGAGCGTGTGATATGCATATTATTGTCCATGGTCCATAGGCAAATGCCCTTTTGACAACCGACAGCCAATTCAGCAGCTGTATAGGGACGCCATGCCATGCTGGTAATCCATTTTTGGGAAGCGCTCTAAAATTTAAAACCATGTAACCAAGAAGAGATGTTAGTGTGGTATTAAGTAGAAAAAATATTAAAGGATCTATTTGGACAAGGCTACAACATGATGTTGGTATCAAAAATTTCTAAAATCAGTCGGAACTTTTGTCGATGGCTATAGAGATCGAACAGAGGATATATTACGTGTCCAGGTTGCACTTTCCCAACCACTTTAGGTTTCTAATTATGCTGTAGATTAGAGCAGGTTCAGTTGTTGAAGAAGGGGAAGGCCACGAATTCGGTGAAAAGATCAAGTGGAAGACATCTCGGAACATGATCTTTCAAATTGGAAGATCTGCGCACAAGAACGACGCGCCTGGAAATCTTTTTTTAAGCTCGGTTTGTTCTGTCATAAGTTAGCTAAGTAAATAAGATTCCAAATAGGAAGTTAATCAAGCGCAGTATTAACCTCTATGGGAGAATGCTCGAGAGGAAGATATCAACTAGTTTGTAAGTGCAAGATAAATAATTTGACTTTCTGACTTCTGGTGTTGGCTAAGTCACTAACACCAATTTAAAACCACTTTCTATGCTCGTTCCTAATTCTTGTTTTTTCTGATTTTCGCAATGCACCATTGGTCTCCAAGTGACACGACCGCTAAATTAAACGGGTGATCATCTTTTAGCCTAACCACTCTGGAAGGTATAAAACTTTCAATTCAAAGATTCGACTTACCTTCAGTACTGGTACAATAGCGGGCTCATCTGTGTATATGCGTACAATATCATCCATACCGGCAACGGCAATCTTAAAGCAATTTGGATGCCAAACAATGCATCTTATATATGAACGTATCCAATCTCTGAAAGATTAAAAAACATTAAATTTTTATTTTCAATTAGTATTTTTAGAAAATCCCATCGCCTCGCACTTACCTTGTCTCTGAATGTTTGGCTATCGAAGCAAGACCTTGCTCTTTCATATGTGGAAATACTTTCGATTTGATACGTTGAAAAAATTCTAAAGTACGAAATGTAAATTCTGCCACGGAAGATATCATAGCATTTCCTCCAGATACCTGAGTATCCCTTGCTTCATTTAGAGCTTCGGCAAAACCACTTTCAAAAAATGTACGTGTTATTCGCTTCAAAACACCTTCATTTACCGGCACCAGTACATTGCGCCATGAATCAGAACATTTAGCCGAAGCCAGTGATGAGCCGGCAATTGAGGTACTATTGAAGGCATCACAATTTATATTAATTTCAGGGTAATAGTCCAACTAAAATAATGCACATAATTTATAAAGGGAAAATTAGATGATCAGCATCTTTTACTTACCCTATGGGTGGAACTTAGTATTTCACGTTGCGGCAACACGCATAATCCTCCCCGTGGAGGAGACGAGCCGGGCGAATGAATTGTGGACATGTCTTGCAGGGAAACCATTTTTGTAATTGATTTCAATTAAATAAACTAACACAAAAAGACAAAGAAATAATAAAAATGTGTCCGACAGCCGGCTTTGCCAAAGTGAAGTTAGCCGCGATGCCGTTTTCTGCGCGTCAACCAAACTAAAAACGTTCGACATGATACGAATGTGAGGAGAAGGAAGAAAATGCATGCTAACGAATAATTTCAAAAGAAATTTGCCGAAATCTCTTTGTTTAGAAAGAGTGCAATGCATAACATAGTGATATTCTGTCAGCTGTGAACACCAACTGATATTATTCCGTTAAATTACCGTTCGCAACTTTTCCAGTTTATAGTTCAAATGAATTTGGAATATTTAACAATAACTACGTTTCACATTCGGCATTTTATAACATTTCTTACTCTTACTGCAAGAATATACCACTTTTTACTACGATAAGAAATATATATTTATAAATATAAATTATTTAGCAATTTTTCCACTGAACACATGATATGCGTACATTTCGAAGGAAGATATTTTCATTTAAATTTTGAAAGCTGAATTCTGTCAAAGGCAAATTTATTAAAAAATTGGAAACTTCTGACTCCATGAGACTACCTTGTATAATTATGCCATGATCAATGGGTTAATTCGTGTAGGTTATTCTGAGAGCGAACTACGTTGTTCGAATGTTCATCATTTTCTGAGTGTATACTTTTAGGCGTCAATGATAAATTCTTTCTTTTCACTCAAAAAATAAAGAAGACAAGCGTTATAGCAAATTAACGTAAAATAATTAAATTATTCAGAATATTCATCGAATATTTGAAACATTTTAACAGGAACATTCTGATTGAGTACATGTTACCACTAAGAATTTACAAACATTCAATAAGTATATGTAGATAGACTTAATTTCAGCTTCAGGCCTGGCAAATCGACCATTGACCAGATTTTCACTCTACGCCAGATCCTTGTAAGAAACCCATGAAAAACACTTCGACACATTCCAACTATTCGTCGGCTATAAAGCTGCATTCGACAGCCCTATCCGTTCCGAGGTGATTAAAGTCATGTCTGCGTTCGGCATTCTTTCAAAATTAATACGGCTATGCAGGATAACTTTAATTGGCATAAGATCAGCAGTTAAAGTTGGAAGGGCCTCTCGGAGCCCTTCAATACCGAACGAGGCAAGGAGACAGTTGGTCGTGTGACAGCATATGCTACTCGCCTACGCCGACGACATCAACATAATGGGTGTAATATTGCGAGCAGTTATAGCCACCTTTGAGAGGCAGTCTGCCAAAGTGGGACTGGCAGTAAATGGCGAAAAGACCAAACTGATGGTATCAACGCGCAAGATGTCCTGTAGACTCGAATCAACTGTGGACCGCTTTGAGGTAGTGAAAGATTTTATATAACTGGGTGCCGCCATAAACAAAACTAATAACATCAGTTGTGCAATACGGAGGAAATCCCGCCAGACCCAACTCACATTCTACAAGACGCTGATATTACCCGTGCTGTTGTATAGATCTGAAGCATGGGTATTTGCACAAGCAGATGAGGCAGCTCTTGGGGTGTTTGAGAGAAAAATTCTCCGGAAGATCTAGGGTCGATCTGCGTCGATTGTGAATATCGCCGTCGAATGAACCATGAGCTATACAATGTATTCTCAGACATGTACGTAGTCAGGCTAAGTCATCTTGGATGAAGATGCCCCAGCTCAAAAGGCATATAAAAGCGAACCAAGTGATGATTCACGCAGAAGTGAAAGGCCACGAATCGGATGGAAAGATCAATAGAAGACAACATCTCGGAAAATGGTCTTTCAAATTGGATGATATGCGCACAAGACTGACGCGCCTTGAAATCTTTTTTTAAGCTCGGCTTATGGAACAACCGTTCTGTCACAAGCCAGCTAAAGGGCTAAACAAAATGTTCGCGTTGAGCGTTTTTTGTTATCGCGTTAACGCACGCAAAAAGTGTTAAAATATATTTAACTCCGATGCGCGCCGCACATCAACTTCGAGCGTTTTTGTTATCGTTTCCTTGTGGTTGTTGTATTTCCGATAACACATAACGCAACGGATCGCTCAACCCGAGCATTCTGCTTAGCCCTTAAGTAAGTATGTAAATACCTGAGTATTTACCCAAAAATTGGGTATAAACTCATTAACCTGCGAACAACTTGACATAGACGGACAAAATTTGACTCACATGTTTTTAATGTCAAAGCGAATACTACTAGGGAAAATGGTCCCTGGGTCCAAGATTTTTGATATAGACTCCATATAACCGTACCTCCCAACTTAAGGGATTTCCTTCTTGTCTATTAGACACATTTTACGATCAAATTGGCTGTAATTTGGCACAGAGAGTTCTAACAAATAGGCATGCAAAAAATTATCGTTGAAGGTGCACGTTTTTGTATTAATACAACTACTGGACTCTTGGGTCCAAATTTTCATATATCATCCATATAACCCCAATTTACCGGGCATTTACCCATTGCCCACCTGTAAGTATTTATGAAGAAAATCGAAAGTCGATCTTGGAAAGTCGACTGACCTTGCGATGTCTTCAAAGATCAAAAGTCGAATTCGACTTTAAGATTTTTCAATACAAAAAGTCGATTACGATCACGTTTTTTACTTTTTACTACGATAACGAATTTTCCTTTATGATATCGAAGAAAATAGTAAAATCTAGTAGATTCTTGCAGTACGGGAACAGACCAAATATAATTACTAGAATGGTAAATGGGACTCCTGGGTCCAAGTTTTAATTTAAGTCCCCATATAACGGTACATCTCGATTTAAGGGATATTTTTGGCTATTTGGCCAAAATTTATCGATGTAGGTCCACGTTTTCTGGTAGCTCCCATACAAACAAAATAAATACCAACAAATGGGTATTTACGTAATTTACCGGGTATTTACACACTACCCATCTCTAATTTTTTTTGTGAAAAAAATCGAAAGTCGACTGACTTTGCGATTTCTTCAAAGATTAAAACATGGCCTATAAATAAGGTCACCAAGGGAGACCAGCTGATTATCGATATCTCTCAAGTTTGCTGTCAAAATGCATTATTGTGAATTGACTTCCATTATGAAAACGTAAACAATGTCGAAATTTTTGACATTAGACTTGAGAAAAAACAGCTGTTTTCCGATTTCGATTGCTATCTTGGTGACCTTATTAATAGATTTTGGATTAAAAGTCGAATTCGACTTTTAGATTCTTTTTCAATACAAAAAGTCGATTTATCGATTAGTCGAATGTCGATTTACTTATCCCTAATCATAATTTGCCTAAACCTCATTCGTAAACAACACGGTGCCCTTATATGGGGGCTACCAGAAAAAGTGGGCCGATATTTATAATTTTTAGTAGAGATATTTGGTACGCAATATGAACCCAATGTACAAAATTGCAGCGAATTCGGTTGAAAAGCGCGCTCAAGAACCCCAAAATACCGAAATTGGGGGGTACCCTTATATGGGGGATATCCGAAAAAATTGACCTATATTTAAATTTTTTTGTGGAGAGATTTGGTACCTGCTAAGAACTCAAAATACTAAATTACAGCCAATTCGGTGAAAAATACGATAAAAACCTAAAAAATACTGAAAATTAAGAGGTACCGTTATATGGGGGCTACAAGAAAAAGTGGACCTATATTTATAATTTTTTGTGGATACATTTACTACAAATTCGCTTGAAAAACGCGCTCAAGAACCCCAAAATACCGAAAATTGGGGGGTACCCTTATATGGGAGCTATGCCTAAACGTGGACCGATATATCCCATCTTCGAACTTGACCTGCCTGCAGACAAAAGACAACCCTATGCAAAATTTCAGCACCCTATCTCAATTCCTTCAGAAGATAGCGTGATTACAACAGACGGACGGACATGGCTAGATCGTCTTAGAATTTTACCCTGATCAAGAATATATATACTTTATAGGGTCGGAAATGAATATTTCGATGAGTTACAAACGGAATGACAAAATTAATATACCCTCCATACTATGGTGGAGGGTATAAAAAGTACTGGAACAGACCATTTGTTGGCGAAGGTTTGCGTACGACGTCGCTTGAGTCTTGGCAGAACGACGATTAACAAGCGAATTTTATGAAGGCTGGAGTCTTGGAGGCTACCCACTGTTCTTTTGAATCTCTCTCTCTCTTTTATTATTTTTTTTTTCGTTTTTCCATATATAGTTCCTTTGCTCCATATAGTTCCTTTGATCCATATAGTACCTTTGCTCCATATAATTCCTTTAGTCCATACAATTTCTTTGCTCGATATAGTTCCGACTCCTACATAGTTCTTTTGAATCTCTATCTTTCATCATTCTTTTTTTCTTTTTTCCATATATAGTTCCTTTGCTCCATATAGTTCCTTTGCTCCATACAGTTCCTTTGCTTCAAATAGTTCAAAAAAGGAACTGGATCAGAGAAAGGAATTATATTAATTAAAGAACTGAAACTAGTTCCGTTCGTTCCTTTCTCGGAATAGTTCCAATGAACTAGTTCGTTCCGGAACTACCCAACTCTACAATTCAGACAAATCAGAGTTAAAAATAAATAAATAATAGAAACGGAAAATAAGGGGGATTGGTCCTATATAATTTCGATGATTAAGTGTAGAGAGTAGTTTTGGTTCTATAATAATAAAATCCATCAAATATTATATAAAATAATTATACGAGTGCGGAAGTAGATTTTAACTTCAAAGTAAATGAAGAAGTCTTATAAGCAGCTTTCTTCGTAAAGATGGTGGTGGTATGGTGGTAGTGAGTGAGTGTGTGTTTCGTCGATGGGTGATGATGATGTTTGTGGTGAGCAAGTTAGTGTCCAAAAATCACTAAGAAACAGTAACAACAGCAGTAGCAGCACCAGCAAAAAAGCAACCGAAGAAATACAAGCCACCTAAAGTTGGGTAAGTGAATGGTCGTTGTCGTCAGACTATAGGTCGGTATGTCTGTCTGTCTGTTGGTACATTTCGCCATTGTATGTGTTCTCTTTTTCTAGTATTATTTGGAATATTCGTGGTATTGGTTGGTGGTGCTGATGTTGGCTGGTAGCTCGTTGGTTTGTACTTGTTCAGTAATTATTTAATTAAAACAAAGAATTAACATAGAGTTTTGACTTTTCGTTCGTTCGCAAAGCAAACAACTTGCGGAAGTGTAGGGGCAGTTCGAGTCGCGATAACAACAAACGACATCATTGCTGGTGGTAACTAACAACAAGAATAACTTTGCAAAATTTTGTTTATTATTTGATCGGACGCCCAGACCCCCACCTTCCCTATCTACCTCGAATTAAGGGAAATCGTTTATAAACAATAAATATTTTTATAACAACAATTGATATGAAACGAATATTTATGACCATAATAACAAATCACATGCAGTACCTAAGGCGGAGTGCCAATACTCACCCACCAGCCCCCAAACAATTGAAGAAAAAAAAACGAAACAAATCAAATGCATAACATTATGGGATTATTGACCTGAATTCATAACAAAAAATCGTGGGTATATTATTGATAAGCAAACACGAGACTTCGTTCAATGGACGTCACGAGTAGGCAGCCAGCATCGTTTAAAATTGGGTCAGCATTTTTTTGTAATCAAAAGTTGTGTGCACTACATACATACATACAGAGGGAATTCCCAACCTTGCCCTTCACATGTCCATCCCATAGCTGCCAACAGCAAAAGATAAGAACGAACTTTCAGCGCACGCTAATATTATAATGTGAGAGGAGTATATTGCAAAATGGAAATTAAATAATAATGAAGAATTGGTGATAAGCGAAATCAGTGTATGAATTAATACATACATATATTAATTTAGTTGATATTTGTGAAGTAATACGCTAATTTTTACTTCCGAAATATTGCGAGAAGTGGTAGAACTCGAGTCTGTTAAAAAAAAAAAAAAAAAAAAATGAAAAAGCGTTAAGGGCCGAACTTTGGATACCCTCCGCCATAGGTACACCGACAGATACTTAAAATGAAAATATAGGGAACATACCAAAAAGTGAACCTATAGGCAATAATTTTATAAACCGGTTTATGTAAACCATTATGTACACCAAATACAAATGTCAGCAGTTTTTAATGAAAATGTCAAAGCGTGGACTTATACTAATAACAAATTTTAGAGTATACAATCCGCAAACTACTGCAACTTAGAGTACATAGTTTAATTACATAGTGTAGGAATTAACGAATATTTGGGGTTATAATTATATGAGGTCTATGCCTTTAATTAATGACCGACATATGTAAATTTCGAACCCAATATGTTTGTTTTGTGTCTCAGGAGGTATAACATTATATGAGGGAGATACCTAAATACTGGCCAATATATTTCATTATCGTCGGGTTCGAGTTTTTTTATCACTCCTTAGAAAGCAGAATGATTACAACCGATGGCTAACTCGTCTAGAATTCCATAATTTGTACGGGTAAAACTGACTATTTCGAGTAACGACTCCCCTATACTGTGGTAGAATACGCCAGGGGACAACCCCTACACACGGAACTAATCAGCTAAATATTTTAATATAAGAAGGGGGTTATATGGGAATTACCCCTAAAAATATTTATAATTTTTGGTAGGAATATTTGTTACCATTTGCGATTACAAAATACAGCGAAATCGGTTGAAAAGCGCGCTCAAGAACCCAAAAATATCGAAAATTTGAGGCTACCCGAAAAATTGACCTATATTTAATATTTAGTGAAAAAATTTGGTATCCAATAAGAACCCATTGTACCAAATTTCAGCGAATTCGGTTGAAAATCGGGCTCAAGAACCCCAAAATATCGAAAATTGGGTGGTACCCTTATATGGGGGTTACCAGAAAAAGTGGACCGATATTTATAATTTGCAGTGGAGAAATTTGCTACCCAATAAGAACCCATTGTATCAAATTTTAGCGAATTCTGTTGAGAAACACGCTCAAGATCCCGAAAATAACGAAAATTGGGCGGTGCCTTATATGGGGGCTTTATAATTTTTGGTGAAGAAATTTTGTATCGGTTTAAAAACACGCTTAAAACCTCAAAAATACCGAAAATCGAGGGTGTCTTATCTGGAGGCTACCCGAAAAAATGGGCCTATAAAATTTTTAGTGAAGAAATTTCAGTGAATTCGGTTGAAAAGCGGAATGACAAAATAAATATACCCTTCATACTATGGTGGAGTACTTGCGCAAGCAGATGAGACAGCTCTTGGAGTATTTGGGAGAAAAAATCTCCAAAAGATCTATGGGCTGATCTGCGTCGAATGAACCATGAGTTGTACTGTACCATCATATCTCGGACATCGACATATCGTATCGAGCTGCTGCGACTACGTTGGCTAGGCCATGTTTTGAGAATGGAAAACGATGCCCCAGTTCAAAAGGCATATAAATGCGAGCCAACTGATGATTCACCCAGTAGGGGAAGGCCACGATTTCGATGGATAGATCATGTGGAGGATGACATATCAAAAAATGGTCTTTCAAATTGAAAAAAAATGTGCACAAGATCGACGCGCCTGGAAATTTTTTTTATGTTCGGCTTATGGAACAAACGTTCTGCCTCGAGCCATCTAAGTAAGTACAAGGTTGGCTCCAGTTGGAATCTTCAACAAGTTAACGGCAATATAATCCCAGTACATATTTCTCAAACTCATAATCAATCGCCTTGAAAACGAGAGTCTAAATTGATTTAGCAAAAAATAAACCCTGAAGCCCCCTC
>NW_026884637.1:0-60431 GCF_032173495.1 Musca vetustissima
ACCAGTAGATATTTTCTTTGGCAGGACAGTAGACTTTTCTCCGGGAAGCTACGATAGAACTAGGCAAACAAACATGGAAAAGATCAAGGAAAAGCAACAAAAGGACATGAAATACCATAATAAAAAGAGAAAGGATTTCAAAGCATACATTCCAGGGCAAACAATATTCGTAAAAATTAACAAACGTTTAGGCACAAAACTTACTGAAAAATACAAAGAAGAAATTGTAAAAGAGGATAGAAATTCAACCGTTGTTACTGAAAATGGAAGAATTGTCCACAAAAAATTCATAAGAAATTAATCAGACAAAATATTTTGCAGGTTTCTACTGGCTGTAAGCCAATGCATGGGAGAATTTCGTGTTTTGGACTATTCAAACTCGAAACTTGTTGCAATTGATGTTGGGATAGCAAAGGTTCAAACTGGAACTTACAAACTTGTGCACATGTTTGACTTAGGAAATTACGAGAATGTAATACAAGATTTGGAAACTAGCATCTGGCAGAACAACGTAAAGCATCATCCTCTCCTACCTTTCCTTCACCATTCCCTTTCCCAAATAAAATCCTGTATCTACCGTTTAAAACCCAAGATAAGGTCAAAGAAATCTATTGACTTCTTAGGAAGTGCATGGAAATGGTTGGCTGGATCACCAGACCATCATGACTTCCAGATAATTCAAGAAAAAGTAAACAACGTATTGGCAAATAATAATAACCAAGCCATAATTAATCAGTTGTCCATAGAGAGATTGAATTTAATTGCTAATGCCACTAACAAAATTTTAAAGGACTTAAACAATAGTATGGAAACCTCTATAGAAAAGATAACGGAATTGAAGTACAGATTGGAAATCGTAAAAGAAGAAATTTTTAATGTAGAATTCGCCATTGAATGGGCGAAGGCCGGTGTAATCAATTCTTTTATATTTTCTAAGGTTGAAATTGATTTACTACAAAAGATATTTAACAATTCGGAAATACCTTTCAATAGCGTTGACGAATTACTAAAATTCGCAAAAATAAAAGTAGCATCTGATTCAGAAAGTTTAATTTATATTGTAAGCATCCCAACAACTAATAATGAGAATTGTAATTGTAACATCCTTAAACCTGTAAAATTTGCAAATTCCATTTATAAAATAAAATTCAATAAAATATTAATTTGTAAGAATAATCTATTAGGCATTAAGAATAAATGCGACAGTTATGAGAACCTGAGTATCTGCAGCGAGGAAAATACAGAGACTATTAAAGATTCAGATTGCATAGCCAATTTACTGCAGAGCAAACCATCCACGTGCGCTGTTACAAATAACGATGATATTCCATCCGTAGAACAAATCAATGAAGACTTAATATTTCTGAACCAATATTCAGGAGAAATTTTGATAAATGACTCCCCTTTAACTTTAAACGGAACATTCATTATTCACCATGCGGAGACAAATGTTACTATTGATGGACGATACTATTATGCGAAGAAAGAAACTGGAATAAAACCATTACCGGCTCTGGTACAACCTAAGGAAACTGACGAACAAATAGAAACCCTATCCCTTGAATTCATGAAATCTATTTCTATAAATAATACCAAAATAATAGAAACAATGCAAAAAAGAGAACGAATTAATTTTGGAATAGGCACTTCGATTTTTCTAACACTAACCATCATAATTGCCGTGATCCTTAGAAACAAGCGTTACCACAAAAATCCTGAGAGTAGCATAAAAATAACTACATCCGAAAAGGAAGACAAATTAGAGGAGATCACCACATCAGATACACCATGTCCATCGGCTGCCAAGAGGGTCAAAAGCCTAAATAATATTCCGTTTTTTTAACAAGGTGATGACAATATGTTCATACGAGGACGTATGAATTTAAAGGGGGAGGAGTTAAGGAGCAACATATTCATAATATTTTTGTGCTAAATATGATAATATGATCAGCCATGTGAACAAGTAGTGCAAATAGTTCCCATAATAAATGATATCAGGTTACATTATGGGAATAAGATGTTTGCTAAAATAAAACTGATGACACAGCGCACGTGTCGACAATGCTGTGAGAGCGGAGTTGGCAGAGACTTGCAGCGAAACTAGCTTAAGTTCATAAACTGTTAATTTTAGTTTAGTTGCCATTTATAATCAATAAAATAAAGACGTGTTGATTCTCAACACGAAGTCTTTTTTAAAAATTAAAAATAACTTAAAAAGTTTTAACTTATATAAGCTTTTTAAACCCATTGCTCGATCCATAGAAGACCTTTTCGATCGATAAGGTACTTCTTCAATCCATATAGAACCTCATCTATCAAGAGAAGATCAGTTCTATTTACAGTTTACCTTACAGTATACCTCTTCTATATATTAAGGAAATTTTGTGTCCATAAAAGACCTCTTCCATCAATCAACTACATCTTATATTTAAAGAGGGCACTGTGCCTTTTCATGTGAGACCCCTTCTCTCTCTATATATAGAACGCCTGTTCTATCTATCCATAACAAATTTTTCATCCAAAAAAATATCTCTTGTTTCCACGGAAGTTTTTTAAACCGATTGAAAATTTATTGGAACCATATAAGACCTTAGCGATCGATGAAGGACCTCTTAGATCCATATAATACCTCATATATCAATAGAAGAGACCTACTATTTACAGTAAAGACCACATTTAAGACCACATCAATCAATAGAAGAGCCCTTCTATTTACAGTATTCCTCTCGTATTCACTAAAGAACTCTTCTATCCATAAAGGACATCTTCCACCAATTGACTATCTGTTCTACCCACAGAGAGCCATTCCTTTTCACATAAGAACTCTTCCCTATACATAGAAAAAGTGCTATTGAAGGCCTGGCTTTATTTTTCTCTTCTGGAACAACGTATCTTTAGAAGACCGGGAGCCCAAGAGAAGTAGAGGATTTCTCTGGGTCCAACTAGTATTCTGAATAGGTAAAAACAATGACAATAGGACAAAAACAAAGCCAGACCTTCAATAGCACTTTTTTACCTATTCAAAACACTTTTTTGTCCTAAATAAGTCCTCATCTTCCTTGGTCTACCAGTCTCCTAAATATACCTGCGTTCTTGAGGTGGTATGTCCGCTCCAGGTTTTTAAAAGGCTGTGAGTTCTGCAACACCGTCATAAAACCACAAATGAAATATTCTCTTTATGAAAGACTTCTACGATCTAAACACATAAACAAATTAATGCAATATTTTCTTAATTTCATTCATATTTTCATGATTTTCATAATTTTATTCATATTTTCATGATTTTCATAATTTTATTCATTGTTTTAATTTTCCCGTATTGTAGATTTATCTCACTTAAAATAAAAGTAAAAATCCTTATAATCATGAGAAAGCCACTACTTTTTCCAAACAATGTAAACTTTTCATGTATATCAAAATTATGTTCCTACTTTGATCTACTTTATAACTAATTGCGCTGTATTTTCCTTTTTCTCTCGCTCTCTCTATCTCACTTTTTGACAAAAACATATGTATTCCACCCAAGGTAAAAAACACCACCACAACTCATAGTTCGGCAGTGTTTTGTTTTCCTATCGTCTTCCTCGTCTCTCTCACTTACTCACTTGGTTGTAGTTAGTTTTGCAACTGTTTCACTCCTGCTTCTCTTGCTAACAACCGCCGTCTCTGCACTCACTCGATTGTGTTGTTAGTTTTTCATTTCATTGTTTCTGTTACTGACCTCTACATTGTATTATAAAATTCGCATATGTATTTTCCAAATTATTTCGATATAAATGCCAATTACAATATATGAAACAACTGTTGATACTTTTAATCGAATTTTTGGCATTGTATATGATCGTTCAATGAAGCAAGAGAAGGACATATAGGATAAATAAAAAGAAACGAGAAGAGACTTAATGTAAAAGAAAACATAAAAACAAAATAGAAAAATTAAAATGACAAAGAGTTTTTGTGTGCCATAGAAAACCACCTCTTGCCAAAACAAACTTACACTCTACAAGACGCTGATATCATCCGTGATGTTGTATGGATTTGAAGCATGGGTACCGTTCTGTCATAAGGCAGCTAAGTAAGTAAGTAAAGAAACCCGGCCACCACCACCAAACACACTCCAATGTTTGTTTTTACTCTTTCTGACAGGAAACCAGTATAAAAGTTTTATGAATTGCATTCATAAAATGCAGAAACCCGGACACTAAAACTGCTGTCTGAATACTACAGGGTTGCCCATATTCGACGGACCCATCTGACAACGCCATAACTTTTGACAGAGATGTCACATCGCTTAATGACATACCGCATTTGAAGCGTCAGTCCAAGCAGATTTTTTACCATGAACCAATACACGCCACGCGAATAGTTGAATTTACATTCAACAGAAGAAGTCAATTGTGAAAACTCAACGTGCTTTTAAAACATTAAAAAGAACACCATTAAAAGCGTTTATACGAAAAATTTTCGACTGGTAATGCTCTTTCTAATCCGAAGAGGCCATATAAAAGTCGACCAAGGCGATCGACCGAGAATATCACTGCCGTACGAGCCAGTGTTGAGAGGTCCCCAAAATCATCCCAAAAACGCCGTTCTCAGCAGTTGGGCATGGCTCGGTCCACTTTACAACGGATTATTTGCATTGATTTGCATTTGTTCCCGTACAAAATTCAATTGACGCAAAGAATGTTGCCTGCGGACAAGCCTCGTCGATTGGAATGGGTCCAAAGAGTCATCGAAATGGCCGAAGATGACGAGCAATTTTGGAATAAAATTATCATGTCCGATGAAGCCCATTTCGCATTGAATGGGACCGTAAATAAGCAAAATTGCCCTTTTTACGCCACTAAAAATCCTCAGATTCAAGAAGTGCCTCTACATGACGAAAAAGTCACAGTTTGGTGCGGCGTTAGTGCGAAAACGGTCATTGATCCGTTTTTCTTCCAAAATGAAAATGGCCATGCTGTTACCATCAATCAAGAGCGTTATCGCGACATGATGACCAATTTTGTGATGCCAATTATTCGTCGAAAGTGTATGAGGCAGTTCTGGTTTCAACAAGACGGCGCTCCACCGCACACAAGTCGCATAACAATCGATTTTCTGAAGAATTTGTTTCCGGGCCGTTTGATGTCGAAAAGTGGTGATTTGGACTGGCCACCGCGTTCGCCCGATTTGACGCCGCCTGACTTCTTCTTGTGCGGATATTTGAAGACAAAGGTTTACGTTAACAAGCCAAGGACCGTAGAAGAGCTCAAGGACAACATTCGTAAAGAAATAGTCGCTATTCCGGCCGAAATGTTGGCAAAAACGATGGAAAATGCAGCAAAAAGGGCACAGTACGTCATCAACGCCAGAGGCGGTCATTTGAGTGATATCATATCCAAAAATTTATGTAAACAAATCTACTTGGAACAAATTAAATGATTAACATTGCCAAGCGCCAAATTTTTATTTTTTTTTAACATGGGTCCGTGGAATACAACCCTGTATTCATATAATATACAAAATATCATAATTTTATTATATAGAAGACCTCACAATATCTCTTCTAACTTAGGGTTCCCTGTTTTTTTGAGGCCGTTTTTCTAGGACCAGGCCTTCTACTTCTTCTCTTCTTTTATGAAAACTTTCATATACAGATCTTTAGTGGCCATTTACAACAACAACGTATATGGATAACAACAATAATAACTATGATTATAAAGTCTCCATCAAACGTGAAAAAAATAAAATTTTGCTACCGTATTCCAATTGTCCAAATGGTTGACGACGACGATCATGATGGCTATACCAATAGCTGGAAAACAGAGACTCTTTAGAAAAAAAGTTCTACTGCCACCGAATGAATGAAGTTTGAAAAACTAAAGCCTGTTAAGGTAAGCTTCATTCATTGCTGGCATCTTTTGATTGTGTCCAGCTGGTGATGGCATTAATGTTAGAGTTTCATTTTTTTCTTCAATTTTTATTTTAGATTTTCTCTGGCGATATTCTAGATGGAGAAGCTATTGTTGTTGTTTTTTTTATTTCGTACTTTATGGGAAATTAATGATGGCACTGCAATTCGAGGCGGCACAAGTGGTGGCAATGACGATGGTGGAAGTGGTGGTGGTGGCGGCAACAATGGTGATGGTTAGTATGGCCATTCAGCCGGTAACTGAATGCGAAATAATGACGACAACATGGCAGCGGGACAAACGAAAAACGAGCCACATTATGCTGCTGCTGTTGCTGGAAATAATGAATTAATGGTCAACAAACTTAATTGCAGTCAAGTGCAAATGAAGCTGGCAAACCGAACAAACTTACAAACTCAAAAAAAAAAAAAAAAAAACTTAGTCAGTCAACCAAACAAAATAGACAGGTAGCCAGCCAAACAGCCAAGCCAACCGACCAACCCGACCAGCCAGCCAACCTTACAATCTCTATCATTACTAATACCAGGGATTTGAACAGTTTTTTTCTTTCAAAATAGTCTATATAGAAATTGTAGTTGTTGTTGTTGTTGCTGCTGCAAAACCTCAGCCAAATAAAGTAACAACAAAACTTTACTTTTAGAACTTTATATTGCTGATGAGAGTGTTGCTGTTGTTGTTGTTGCTGCTGCTGCTTTTAACCCTTTCTAATGCTCGTTAGTAACGATAACATTTTAAGCTATACAAGTGGAAGGATGGATGGATGGATGATGTAAAAATTATGCAAATTTTTATCAGGGGTTTTTAATGGGGTTGAGGAAGAAGAAGAATCGGGAAAAAGGGATCATAGCAAGTGGTATATATAAAGGAAGGAAGATTCACTTTTTGGTTAAGCTATCATCTTCAGGTATACTGGTCTGCTGGTTGAAAATTTATAAATAAATGATAATAATGGATAATAAAAATTATATTGTATGTTGTTTAAGATATGAGAAGGAGGAAATTATAGCAACACTTTTCCGATATACCCTTTTTTTATTAGGGAATATTTAAAAGGTAATTTTGGGTAATTAAGGGAGTGAAGTTTTAAATTTTTGTGTGTGATGGAAAAATTAGATAAGAAAATTATCTATAGGGAACCTGTAACCGTCTGTGTATAATAGATCTGTAATAAGACTGGTGGTGAAGATGTTTCAAGTCGACACATAGTCGAATTTTTAAAGAATATTTTTTGAAGATGATGTGGTTTTTTTAAATAATTTTTTCAGAGATTTAGGTTTCTGGGGGTGTGGATTTTTTAAAAAATTGATTTTTTAGAGGCCTAGGTTTCTCGAGGAGTGGATTTAAAAAAAAAAATACTTTTTTTATGTATAATCTAATTTTTTTCATGGCTTCTCGAGGCGTGGTTTCTTTGAAGAATTTTTTTTCAAAGGTTCCTCGAGGCGTGGTCTCTTTAAAGAATCTTTTTTCCTGAGGCTTCTCCAGGCGTGGTTTCTTTGAAGAATATTTTTTCAAAGGTTCCTCGAGGTGTGGTCTCTTTAAGGAATCTTTTTTCCTGAGGCTTCTCCAGGCGTGGTTTCTTTGAAAAATATTTTTTCAGAGGCTACTCGAGGCGTGGATTCTATAAAGAATATTTTTTCAAAGGTTACTCGAGGCGTGGTTTCTTTAAGGATTTTTTTTTCCTGAGGCTTCTCCAGGCGTGGTTTCTTTGAAGAATATTTTTTCAGAGGCTTCTCCAGGCGTGGTTTCTATAAAGAATATTTTTTCAAAGGTACCTCGAGGCGTGGTTACTTTAAGGAATCTTTTTCCTGAGGCTTCTCCAGGGGTGGTTTCTTCAAAGAATATTTTTTCAGAGGCTTCTCCAGGCGTGGTTTCTTTGAAGAATATTTTTGCAGAGGCTTCTCTAGGCGTGGTTTCTTCGAAGAATATTGTTTCAGAGGCTTCTCCAGCCGTGGATTCTTTGAAGAATATTTTTTCAGAGGCTTCTCCAGGTGTGCTTTCTTTGAAGAATATTTTTTCAGAGGCTTCTCCAGGTGTGGTTTCTTTAAAGAGCATATTTTCAAGGCCTCACGAGGAGTGGTTTCTTTAAAGAACAAATTTTCAAAGGCTCACGAGGCGAGGTTTCTTTGAAGAATATTTTTTCAAGGCTTCTCGAGGCTTATTTTTTCAGAGGTTTCTCGAGGAGCGGTTTCTTTGAAGAATATTTTTCAAGGCCTCGCAAGGCGTGGTTTCTTTAAAGAATATTTTTCCAAGGCTTGTCTTTGAAGAATATTTTTTCAGAGGCTTCTCGAGGAGTGGTTTCTTTGAAGAATATTTTTCAAGGCCTCGCAAGGCGTGGTTTCTTTAAAGAATATTTTTCCAAGGCTTCTCATGGCGTGTTTTTTTTTTAAATATTTTTTACAAGGCTTCTCAAGGCGTGTTTTTTTTAAATATTTTTTATCAGGCTTCTCAAGGCGTGGTTTTTTAAAAAAATATAATACCCTGACAACATAGTTGTGTAGGGTATAAAATAGATATTGTGAAAGCTTCTCAAGAAGTGGATTTTTCAAGAATATTTTTTCATGATTTCTCGAGACGACTAAAAAAAATATTCTTAAGGCATTGAGTTTTATATCCACACTGTGGTACAGGGTTTTATGTCTTTGTGCATATGTTTGTAACAGGCAAGAGGAAACGAGATAGACACATAGTTCCTTTTGAGAATATGCATAGAATCACTTTCTGAGTCGATTTATGCATATCCGTCCGTCTGTCCGCCCGTCTGTTGATGTTAAATTGTATACAAAGTACAGGTCGCATTTATAATCCGATTTGAATGACATTTGGTCCAAGGACGAACCCTATTGAAATTGTAGAAAATCGTTTCAGATTTAGATATAGCTCTCATATATATTTTCGTCCGATTTTAAATAAATGGTGCACCAAAGTCCCTGATAATCATTCGATTTACACGAAATTTGGCATAGCGAACTAAATTATATCTAAAATGATAAGTTTCGTGAAAATCGATTCAGATTTAGATGTAGCTCCCATGTATAGTTTCGACCTATTTTGGATAAATAAAGTCCCTGAAAATCATTCGATTTTATGTAAACGGTGCACCAAAGTCCCTATATACCTTTCGATTTGCACGAAATTTTGCACAGTGTACTCACTTGAGTCAAGAATGACGTGTATCAAGTTTCGTGAAAATTGGTTCAGATTTAGATATGGCTTCCCCTTTTTTTGGTCCGATTTAATGTACATGGCGCACCAAAGAATATTCATATCTTTGGATTTTCACGAAATTTGGCACAGCGTACTGAACTTAACTGTAGAATGATGTGTGTTAAGTTTGGTGAAAATCGGTTCAGATTTAGATATAGCCCCCATATATATTTTTGTCCGATTTAATGTGAATGGTACACCAAAGTCCCTATATATCTTTCGACTTGCACGAAATTTGGCATAGCGTACTGAATTCAATCTAGAATGATGTGTGTTAAGTTTCGTGAAAATCGGTTCAGATTTAGATATAGCTCCCATATATGTTTTCGTCCGATTTAAGATTAATGGTGCACCAAAGTCCCTATATATCTTTCGATTTGCACGAAATTTGGCACAGCGTACTGCATTAAGTCTAGAATGGCGTGTGCTAAGTTTCGTGAAAATCGGTGCAGATTTAGATATAGCTCCCATATATAGGTTCGCCCAGCTTTGGGTAAATAGCGCACCAAATTCCCTGAAAATCATTCGATTTGCACGAAATTTTGCACAGGGTACTGAACTAAATCTATAATGATGTGTGCTAAGTTTCGTGAAAATCGTTTCAGATTTAGATATAGCTCCCATATATATTTTCGTCCGTTTAAGGTAAATGGGGCACCAGTGCCCCTATATATCTTTTGATTTGCACGAAATTTGACATAGGGTACTGAATTAGATCCAGAATGATGTGTGATAAGTTTCGTGAAAATCGGTTCAGATTTAGTTATAGCTCCCATATATATTTTCGTCCTATTTAATGTAAATTGATTGACACAACGTACTGAAATTAGTATTCCTTCGAAAAGACGACGTCTGTTAGGATACATTTGTTGAATATACCCAAAGTGGTGAAGGGTATCATATAGTCAGCCCAGTCCGACTTTACTACTTTCCTTACTGGTTTAAAATATATTGGTTTTTAGACATCTTAAGTATTCTGATTTTACAATATTTTTTTAGCTTTTCAAGGAAAGCATGTTTAAAAAATATTTTTTATTGCTTCTCTAGGGGAGGACTTTTAGAAATCCACGCTTTATGGTTGATCAAATTTTTAAACTTGGCCCTCCGTGGAAATTTCTTTTTGAAGACATTAGTTATTTTTTTAGTAACTCGATACGAACCCTGAAATCTGGGTGGACTTAAGGGTGGCTCCTCAACTGAAGTCTGCAAACATGCCAGCTATAAATTTGTAGATCATCGCCAAGGCCCATGTGGTCCCACTATTGAAGACAGGCAAGGAAGGCAGTATGGTGTTTTCACATTATTTTCCAGTAGCAAACTTCGTTTGTGTATACCACCCAGAATAGTTTTGGTTCAACTACGTTAACCTCAATTCGTTTTGGGGGCAAATGTCAGCTTTCTATTTGCACCATGGTGTCGCCCGTTTACAATTAATACCCCCCAATGGGTTAATTGAACAAAATTGTACCTTAAAATGTCATTTTCCTGTCTTTTCTAAAGAATAGAGAAAAAACAATTGTCATGATCCACCCAGTGCCAAAGCGCTTCTCCCCAAGCTTCGCTAGACCGCAGATAATGTCATTTAATTTAGATGAAAGGTTTTTTTGTGGTTACTTCTTTCGTTTTTCGCCCAACTTTTCTTCTTCAAGTCATCCTCACGATTGTCATTTGCTTTCCAGCTGGGACACGTAGTTACCTGCCGCATTTTGTGATTTAATTATGGTCGTGGTGGCGGTGGTGGGGTTTTCAAGTTGACATTTAATTCCAGTTCCAACTGATATTAGCAATCTGATAATTTTGCAAATGATTATTAAGTGACAATCATCTTGTGTTTAGGTGGGGTACAAGAGGAGGAGAAGCAGCGCTACATAATTATGCGAAAGAGTAATGACAACAACAATAAATTGTCATAGGGAAAGAAGAGCTGGAGAATTTCCTTAGGCTGGTTGGCTGACTGCTTCGTTGATTTCCGTCGCTCGTAAACACAAAGCTATGAATTGCCATTTGAGATATGGTCTTTCATTATGCGGACCGATATCATTTCATTTGTTACTTTCATTATTGCTGATGTTGTTCTGTTGTTGTTGGGATCATTGTAATCTAAGAACATGTTCAAGTGTGTGTAGTTCAGTATCTTATGGCGGCTGTATATCGGACGGCTTGTATTCACGCAATTCAGTTTTTTTGCTCTTGGTGTTCTTTGTTTACTTGGAGTCTCAATTCCGAACTGCTGCCTGCTTATCTGGCCAATTTCCAGAAATGCTGGTGTTGGGTGTTGTACTTAAGAAGAAGAAGAAAAAACCTAACTAGGAGTACTGGAAGTGTTTGCATGCATTTGTACTACAATTTCTACTACTTCGACTACTACTACCAGCACCACTGCTGCTGCTGCTGTTGGTGTCAGTTTGTTTTGGCTCACATGTTGGAGTTGCTATGCCATGCTGGTGTTGGCCAGCAAGTTGCTAGAACACGTTTGGTATTACATTGCCAAACGTTTGCCAGAGTAAAGTGAATGTCTCTTGAAGTTTTTTGTAGTAGCAGCATGGCTTTGTAAATCTAATGCCTGGTTATTCAAGCTTAAATTCAAAACCCTCTCGATTCGAATGGCAGCAAACAACAACCACAACAACAAGAGCAGCAGAAAAAAGTCGACATTCATGTAAATTGAAACGTGTGTATTATATTTATTTATTTTTTTCATGTATAAACAAAAAACAAATCAGCAAATAAAGTGTGTGCATTAATATATTAGGGTGGTCCTTCCTTCATTTCATATAAAAAACTATTTTTCCTAGGTGTCGACTTGTTTGTAAAATATTTTTTTCCTAAGAGTCAGAATAAAATATGGTTCGAGAATCAGGTCAGGATACAAATGCAGGGGCCAAAATGCAATTTTGAATAATCGGAGGGCAGTGAATATGATTACACGCATTGTCAATGGCTCACCAACCAAAATGACGTATTATGGGTTTACACCCACATCAAGATGTTATTAACAAAAGGTTTACCCGCTGAAAATAACATTGATGAGGTTTACGCACACTTTCAACGGTGTAATGTAAGTCTAGATCCACGAACAACGACTTTTTTGAGGTTTACACCCACATCTAACTTCATTCTGGGGGTTTGCACCCACATCTAACTTCATTCTGGAGGTTTACACCTACATATAACTTCATAGTGGAGGTTTGCATCCATATACAAAAACTTTCTGAAGATTTACACCCACATCAAACTCACTTCTGGGGGTTTACACCCACATTTTACGTTTTGGAGGTCTATATCCACATCCAACGTCATTTCGGAAGTTTACACCCACATCTAACTCCATTCTAGAGTTTTACACCCACATTCAACGCCATTCTGGAGGTTTACACCCACATCTAACAACTTTTTAGAGCTTTACATCCAAAGCTAACTCCTTTCTGAAGGTTTGCAACCACATTCTACATCGATGTATATGTCTGCAACCACATTCAACGTCATTCTGGAAGTTTACTCCCACATCTAACTCCCTCCTGGAGGTTTACAACCACATTCTGCATCGATTTAGGTAAATACAACCACATTAAACGTCATTCGGGAAGTTTACACCCATATTCAACAACATTTTGGAGGTTTACACCCACATCCAACGTAATTTTGGAACTTTACACCCACATTCTACATCCTTTTAGAGGTCTACAAACACATTTAACGTCGTTGTGGAAGTTTACACCCACATCCAATGCATTTTTAGAGGTCTACAACCACATTCAACGCCATTCTGAAGGTTTGCACCCACATCTAACAACTTTTTAAAGCTTTACGTCCAAAGCTAACTCCTTTCTGAAGGTTTACAACCACATTCTACATCGATTTATATGTCTGCAACAACACTCAACGTCATTCTAGAAGTTTACTCCAACATCTAACTCCCTTCTGGAGGTTTACAACAACATTTTACATCGATTTAGATATATACAATCACATTTAACGTCATTCTGGAACTTTACACCCACATCCAACAACATTTTGGAGGTTTCCACCCACATCCAATGTAATTTGGGAAGTTTACACCCACATTCTACATCCTTTTAGAGGTCTACAAACACATTTAACGTCGTTGTGGAAGTTTACACCCACATCCAATGCATTTTTAGAGGTTTACACCCATATCTAATAACTTTTTAGAGGTTTACACCCAAATTTAAAATCTTTCAGAAGGTTTACAACCACATTTTACCTCTTCTTAGAGGTCTACAACCACGTCTAACGCCAATTTTGACGTTTGCACCCACATCCAACGACTTTCTGGAGGATTACAACTACTTTATACAATATAATATTAATTTACACCCACGAAGAGTCACGGAATATAGGTTTACGCTGTATCCAAAGTTATAATGAAGGTTTACACCCACATCCAACACCATTCAAGAGGTTTACACCCACATTTCATATTATTTTAGGAGCTTGCACCCATAAATATTAACATTTAAATAGTTAACACACACATCAAAATATAAGGAATAGCTTAACATCCGCTCCAAATAAAATGACCAAGGTTTATACATTCTTACTATATCATTAATGAGGTTTACACCAACTTTAAATGACGTAGTTATAGTTTACACCCACGAAAACTTACAGAAAACCACATCGAAAGTCGTCCGGGAGTTCTACACCAAAATTCCATATAATTTCTAGAGGTTTGCACCCACCTTGTAGAGGTTTACACCCACATTGTATTGGTTTACATCCGCATCCAATATTGTTGTAGTGGTTTACAACCAAGATTACAAGGAGTGGATTTTTTGGAATTATTTTTAAAGCCTACATCAAGGCTTAGATTCTTAAATAATTATTTTTGGAGCCTACATCAAGGCTTGGATGTTTTCATGGGGTGGATGGGGTGGATTTTTTAATAATTATTTTTTAAGGCCACTTCAAGGCGTGGATTTTTTAAAAATTATTTCCGATGTTTACTTCAAGGCCTGGATTTTTTAAAAACTATTTCTGAAGTCTACATCTAGGCGTGTTTTTTTTCAAATTATTTCTGAAGCCTACATCAAGTCCAATTTTATTTTTAAATTACAAGGCCTGGATTTTTTTAAACATTATTTTTATTCATTCCACCCCAATATCCCCATTTCACAATTACACACAACACATAAAGTAATTCACATACCCAGATTGGCAATTTACATTCATACTGTAATCGAATACCCTTCATGTTTTTTGGCCCCAGCTGTTACAATTCCTATTTGTTGTTGTAGTTGTTTTTGCTGTATTTTCTTGTTTTTGTGATTACAAGAACGTGTTCTTACATTCCGTGCTGAAATCTGTTACTCACAGACGCACACACACATATGTTGTACAACATTTTATGCGTTTTGCCTTTAATCAATAAATTTATGTAGTTTTTTTTTATTGGTTTATCATCAGGACACACATACACACACACGCTCTCTGAGAGACATAGGCTTCATCCACTGCAATATAAATCTGATCTTGGTAACCCAAAAGCGACAGAAATAAAGCAAAAGAAACATATTCACCACATTCGATATGGGTATGTAAATAAGAGTCAGGTCAGTAATACGTAAGATATGGTTCGAGAATCAGGTCAGGATACCAAAAAAAAAAAAAAATACGATAGTGAAGTGAACACAGCACAAGTGCAGAGCAATCTGCAAGGGTCAAGATAAAATGTAACCAATCGGTGAAGGATATATGTGTGTGAGTGTATGAAGATTTACGGCATAAGACAATCAATGTATATTAGGTTAGGCTATTTTTTACATGACATAGAGCAGATTCGGAGAGGTTTGGAAGGCAGTGAATATGGTTTACACCCAATAAAATGGGTTGGAAGATGTTTACACCCACATTCAGTGTAGTTCTCGAGGTTTCCACCCACTACCAATACTGTTTTAATGGTTAACTCCCACTAAAACAATGTATTATGAGTTTACACCCACATCAAAGTAGTAGACGAGGTTTACACCCACTCAAAATAACAGGACTAATATTTACACTATATTAGGATACCGTGAAAAAAGTTTATACCCACATCCATCAATTTTCTGAAGATTTTTACCCATATTCCACATCGTTTTCGAGGTTAACACCTATACCAAACGTCTTTCTGAAATTTAACACCCACATTATACGTCGTTTTCGAGGTTTACACCCACATCACACACCTTTCTGTAAGCCGCACCCACATTTAATATCGTTTTAGGGGTTTACCCCCATAAATATAAATATTTTAGTAGTTTACAACCGCATCTAGCTATGAATAATAGTTCTACACCCGCTTAAAATAACGTAAGGTTTACACCATACTAACATACCATTAATGAGGTTCTGGAGGTTTACACCTACATCCAACGCCTTTACACCAACATTCAATATCGTTTTGGGGGTTTACACCCATAAATAATAACATTTAATCAAACTATGAATAATACTTTTACAACTACTCAAAATAACATTGGTATTTTTTCACACTATTAGAATACCGTTAATTAACTTCTAAAGGTTTCCACCCACATTCAAAGTCATGTTATAGGTTTACACCCACATCCAAAGACTTTATAGAGGTTTACACCCACATACAACGCCTTTCTGGAGGTTTACACCCACATCCAAAGACTTTATAGAGGTTTACACCCACATACAACGCCTTTCTGGAGGTTTACACCCACATACAACACCTTTCTGGAGGTTTACACCCATAAATAAGAGCATTTTAGTAGTTTACTACCACATCAAACTATAACGATTAGGTTTACACCCGTTCAAGACAACATGTTTATGGTTTACACCCTATTACCATACCATTAATGAGGTTTACACCCACTTTAAATTAGTACTATTAGCATAATATAAGTTTACACCAACAAAAATACGCCGAAAAATATATTTAGACCATAATATACTTCGTTCTGGAAGTTTACACCCACAACACATACCATGTTGGGGGGTTTACAACCATGCTCAACGTTTTTGCGGACGTTTACACTCAGCGAAAATATCATTGTAGAGGTTTACACCCAATTCCCAATAATATAGTCGAGGTTTACACCCACATATTATCCAGTTCTAGAGGTTTACACCCACATATTATCCAGTTTTAGAGGTTTACACCCACATATTATCCAGTTTTAGAGGTTTACACCTGCTCAAAATATCAGATATGAGGTTTACACCCTATTACCTTACCATTAATGAGGTTTACACCCGAATTAAATGACGTAATATTGATTTACACCATGAACAAAAGGTTTACACTACATCCGACGTCGTTCTGGAGGTTTACACCCATTGTCAATATCACTATGAAGGTTAACTCCTTCACCCAAATAATTTAGCATGTTGGGGGGTTTACAACCATGCTCAACGTTTTTGTGGACGTTTACACTCAGCGAAAATATCATTGTAGTGGTTAACACCCATTCCCAATAATGTAACCGAGGTTTACACCCACATATTATCCAGTTTTGGAGGTTTACACCCACATATTATCCAGTTTTAGAGGTTTACACCCACATATTATCCAGTTTTAGAGGCTTACACCTGCTCAAAATATCAGATATAAGGTTTACACCCTATTACCTTACCATTAATGAGGTTTACACACGCATTAAATGGCGTAATATTGATTTACATCCATGAACAAACGGTTTACACTATATCCGAAATCGTTCTGGAGGTTTACACCCACTGTCAATATCACAATGGGGGTTAACTCCTTCACCCAAATTATTTATGAGGGTTTACAACCACATTTTAATGGTTTACACCCACATTTTAATGGTTTACACCCACATTTTAATAGTTTACGACCACATTTTAATAGTTTTTAAATGTTTTTAATTTCACGCCCACTATAATAAAGGTATAAAAGGTTTACACCCACTATAAAGGAGATTACACCCACTCTGAAGAGGTTTACACCCACGCCAAAGGGGTTTACAACCACAAATGTTCTAAATTAGGTAGAAAGAACCACCCACCTTCTATTAAACCCCTTATTTATAATGCAGTTTACAGTTTGTTTCAAAATCACTACTAATGTTTACACCCTGCCCTACAACCTTTTAAAAGGTTTACCCAATAATTTGATACAAAATTTACACCAAATACGTAAAACATACTGAAAACTGCATAGATACCCAAGGTATGCTTTTAAGGCCAAACACCATAGTTACACATTTGGCAACAAAGTGAGTTCTTTGTAAAAGAAAAACAACAACACCATCAGCACTACATTTTATGGCCAGCAACTAAACAACAACAACATATCCAAACACTGCAACCGAACCAAACAAATCCTTCTGCATAACCGACAAGAAGTGCAAATTGCTTTAGGCCATTACTTGAGACTTTGGTATCCATCAAGATTTTGAATGGATGTTTTTTTTTTTGTTTGGTTGGTATTTGGATGTGATGGTAATGCTGGTGGTGATGATGGTGTCATGTGTCTGTGTGTTATAAAGATAGATAACATTGCATAATGTGGTCGGTCCATGGATATCTCGAGAAATTATAGCCAAGTGGTACTGCTGCTGCTGCACAACAGAACAGCAAATGAAGAAATCCTTTTTGGATCAACAAACCAAATAAAAAGCAACAAACCAGGCATCGCAACGGATGGGGGTTAGATAGCCTTCGTAAAACATGTTTTATGTTGACGTTGGATAAACAACCAACAACAACAACAACGGCATAACAAACAACAAATAATGTTAGAAACACTTTTTAGTCACATCTCGACATTGACACACCAAGGCCCAGAGACACGAATGCCGTATGAATGCTACCATAAAGAAGAGCTTAAAAGTCTTATGGCCATTAATTGACACTGAAATGTGTTATAAAGTGGCCAGTCGGTAGAAAAAAAGGGTTACTTTATGGTTGTTGTTGCTGGTGTTATGATGCAATTATCAAACAAAAAAGGCAACAAAGTTATTAAACAAATAAAAAAAGGATGAAAACAAAGTTATGGTATCATAAATGGAGATGGAATCAGGGGAAGAAGGGGGTTAGGGTTATTTGATTGTTCCACAATCAAATGAAGTATGAAAAATATATTTTAAAAATTCAGGTATTCATTAGCGTTTGTAAAATAATATTTAAAAACCAGTGAGCGGAGCAGTATAGTCGGACGGGGCCGACCATATGATACCCTACACAACTTCCACGAAAATCTAACTTTCTAAATCTTACTTTCTCTGGTTCTATATTTTGAGCTTGGGTAATATTTCGCGATATTTGCACCCTTTTGACCGACTTGAGGTCAACAGCACCTCTTCTTTACACTGACATATTTTCAGAATATAACTAATATTCAGTACGGTCCTTCTAATTACTTGTCATGATTCCCTTCACCCTGGGTTGTGTTGTGATCTTCGGCTTATAATTGTGGTCTATATATAGACTCAAAACAAAAACACAAAAAAACAATTAAGTATTCGGTCCACTTCATCCCAAAATTTGTATCTGATCACATAGGCGTTGTTCTTGACCATACCTGGATCCTCATGGAAAATTTCAAAGCGATCAGCGCTATATTTCCGCCCTCTAGTGTGATAATGGTTTACAAAATAATATATGAATACGTAAGCTCCTGAAAATAGTTACTAGTAACCACAACTCAACGCACTCCTCTTGGATATACTGTCAACGACTCGGGTCTATGTCCTTCAGGGGTAAATCTATACGCTATAGAATAAAAATTTTCTAATTTTTCACACAAAAGTCAGGGTCCTTTTGACCCGCTAAATATTGACCGATCTTTATCAAAATTGGCATGCTTATTATTTGGCCCAATCCCCTTTGCGGCATTTGGAGCGGTCAGAAAATCATAAAATAATAACGTATTTGGCCCATTTCATCCCGATAAATATTGACCAATCTTTATCAAAACTGGCATGCTTATTATTTGGCCCGATCCCCTTCTCCATGTAAAAATTCGCGATGTTTGGGTCATAATTGCGGTCTTTGGAGCGACCAGGTAATCATACAAAAATAAACTTTTTGGTCCATTTCATCCCCTAAATATTAACCGATCTTTACCAAAACAATAGGGGTCTTCATTGACCAGAACCCATCCTACATGCAAAATTTCGTGAAGATTGGTCCATAACTGTGGTATGTATCGTGTTTACAAACTATAATGGACAGACGGAAACACATGTCTAGATCGACTCAGCTAGTCAAGATATGACGATCGGTATACTTAAAGGTGGGTCTAGGACCAATATTTCGCGGCGTTACAAACTCTTGGGGCTGCACAAAGCTATAATACCCTGTAGGGTATAATAAATCCACGCCTTGATGACGGTTTCAAAATCAAATTGTAAAAAATCCGTAGGCATCCAAACTAATTTTTAAAAAATCCACAACTTGATGTGGGTCAAGAAATAATTTTTAAAAAATTCAAAATTCAATTAAAAAAATTCAAGGTTAAAGAAAGTGCAAATCCACCCCTTGATGTTGTGTCCAGAAATGTGTTCTTCAAAAATCATAAGTGTCCAGAAAAAAGATTTTCTAATCATAGATGACCTGAAAAATAATTTTCTTTCAAAAAATCGAAAGCCTTAAAAATTAGATCTTTCAAAATCGACGCTCTTAAGAATTTTTCTTTAAAAATCCAAGCCTCTGAAGGATTTAAAAAAATATTTTCTTTAAAAATCCAAGTATCTGAAGGCTCTAAAAATAATTTTCCTTAAAGATTCGCGCCTTTTACGGCCTTAAAAAATACGTTCTTTAAAAATCCACGCCTCCAAAGACCTTAAAAACTATTTTCTTCAAAAATCCACGTCTCTGAAGACCTGAAAAATCATTTTCTTTAAGAACCCACGCCTATGAAGCCCTACAACATAATTAGGCGTAAAACATTCAAGGTATTCTTTAAAACTCCACGCCTAAGAAACTCAATATGGTCTTGATAAAATTATCTACAATTAAACGCCTATGAAACTGTGGGTTCGATAAAATTTCACGCCAATGTGGCTCAGACTGAGATTATAAATATATTTTTTGAAAAATTCACGCCTTTGGGAGTGGTTTGAGATTAGAAAATATTCTTTAAAAATCTATGCATATGGGCCTCAGTCTGGACTTGAAAATATTCTTTAAAAATCCACACCTGTGAGCCTCAATCTAGGCTTGAAAATATTCTTTAAAAATCCACGCCTTTGAGAGTCAGTCTAGGCTTGAAAATTTTCTTTAAAAATCCACGCCTGCGACCCTCAATGTAGGCTTGAAAATATTCTTTAAAAATCCACGCCTGCGACCCTCAATGTAGGCTTGAAAATATTCTTTAAAAATCCACGCCTTTGAGCCTCAGTCTAGGCTTGAAAATATTCTTTAAAAATCCACGCCTGTGAGGTTCAGTCTAGACTTGAAAATATGCTTTAAAAATCTACGCCTTTGAGAGTCAGTCTAGGCTTGAAAATATTCTTTAAAAATCCACGCCTTTGAGAGTCAGTCTAGGCTTGAAAATATTCTTTAAAAATCCACGCCTTTGAGCGTCAGGCTAGGCTTGAAAATATTCTTTAAAAATCCACGCCTTTGTGAGTCAGTCTAGGCTTAAAAAAATATTCTTTAAAAAGCCACGTCTTTGAGAGTCAGTCTAGGCTTGAAAATGATCTTTAAAAATCCACGCCTGTGAGGTTCAGTCTAGGCTTGAAAATATATTTTATAAATCCATGCCTGTGGGGTTCAGTCTAGGCTTGAAAATATTCTTTAAAAATCCACGCCTTTGGGAGTCAGTGTAGGCTTGAAAATATTCTTTAAAAATCCACGCCTTTAAGAGTCAGTCTAGGCTTGAAAATATTCTTTAAAAATCCACGCCTTTGGGAGTCAGTGTAGGCTTGAAAATATTCTTTAAAAATCCACGCCTTTAAGAGTCAGTCTAGGCTTGAAAATATTCTTTAAAAAACACGCCTGTGAGGTTCAGTCTAGACTTGAAAATATTCTTTAAAAACCGACGCCTTTAAGCTTTAGTCTTGGCTTGAAAATATTCTTTAAAAATCCACGCCTGTAAGGTTCAGTCTAGGCTTGAAAATATGCTTTAAAAATCCACGCCTGCGACCCTCAGTGTAGGCTTGACAATATTCTATAAAAATCAACGCCTTTGAGGTTCAGTCTAGGTTTGAAAATATGCTTTCAAAATCCACGCCTTTGAGGTTCAGTCTAGGTTTGAAAATATGCTTTCAAAATCCACGCCTTTGAGGTTCAGTCTAGGTTTGAAAATATGCTTTCAAAATCCACGCCTTTGAGGTTCAGTCTAGGCTTGAAAATATGCTTTAAAAATCCACGCCTTTGAGGTTCAGTCTAGGCTTGAAAATATGCTTTAAAAACCACGCCTGTGAGGTTCAGTCTAGGCTTGAAAATATGCTTGAAAATCCACGCCTGTGAAGTTCAGTCTAGGCTTGAAAATATTCTTTAAAAATCCACGCCTGTGAGAGTCAGTCTAGGCTTGAAAATATTCTTTAAAAATTCACGCCTCTTTAAAAACTCACGCCTTGGATGCTAAGTATGAAAATATTATTTGAAATTCACCTGAAAATATTTTTAAATTTTAAATTCTTTAATAAACCACATCTCTAAGACAATTTATTGCCCTGAAATTATTCTTTACAAATCCACACCCTTGAGGGTTATGCATTGTCCTAAAAATGTTCTTTACAAATCCATGAATTGACCTCTTAGCATTATTGGTGCCAATTAGCTTATGACATATACTAATTATTCGATAATTATATGTACATAATTACTCATTTTCCAATACATAATAGCCCCTTTGTTTCAATAAACAATAGGCTGAAGTATTTATGCACTTAGTTGATTAGCTATATACAAATTGTTATCGAACATCGACAATCAATTCTATGGAAATGGAACATAGCTTAGAGGTAATTAATTAAATATATTTATATGTATGTACAACTTCAATTTAGTTAATTAGTAAAAGTAGTCAATCATTTGTATTGTTTCCATATTTTCTGAAAACACGCAATGTTGGAATAAAATTTTGATGGATTTATGACCACATTGTGGATATTTCATTTAAGGAAAATTTTCCCAGTAAAGGACAATATGAAAAGCACAACAAATATTTTTATGCAAATCATTTATTGATTTTTCTTTTTGTGTTTACTCTCTTCTCCATTCTCTCTCTCTTTTTTTGTTTCCATATTTTTGTGTTTGCTTTTATTTTTGTTATCCTTTGCTAGGATGGTATGAAAGGACCCCACACGACGACTGTGGCTATAAAAAAACACAAATAACCGCAGTCAACATTATTCAAGGTCAAAAAGTGTTTGAACTATGCAATGTGTGACTACGCCATATAGGCTGAATGCCAGGCTGTCAGACTGATTTTGCTGACTGCCTGCCTCTACATTGTACTAGGCCAAGTAGGTCCTTTAGTAGTTGGCTTTGAATATAAACAAAAAAGAGGAAAAAACGTTAAAAGGAAACACTTTATGAATAGAGCGAGCAAAAAATCAATATTTGTTTGGAGGACTTTTTAAAGACTGAAAACATTAAGGCTTTTATGTGAAATTTTCCAACGAGAAAGGGGTAAGGAGACAAACCTACTTTTTCCAAAACATTGACAAAGTTCTGAATTTCACACCTCATCGCCAACTCGTCTGTCACAGAAATTTAATAATAAATATTTAATAAGTTTGAAAAATATGTCACCTTCCCCCCATCACCATTGCTTCATTGGAAGTTAAACAAAAGTTCCCCTCGTCCATTTTATCACACCTTGCCATGTCACACAAATGTCAATAAATAACAAAACTTTTGCTCCACATTTTTTCAACGTTGTTGTTGCTAGATTTCTCAGAATTCTGCATGATATCTTATCGAAGTGTTTAGTCACCCCAAACATTGATATCGCCGTAAACGGAAAAAACAAGTAAACTTGGTGTCTGGTTATCGGCGAAGAGAGAAAAAATTCATTCGACGCCCCGATAAATCTGCGTTTAAGTGGTGTTTGTTTTAGATGATGATGAATGGGGGTATTGCCACAATTATATGGGGTATTTAGGTAAACGATCATATTTGTATTTTATGGGGAAATTAATCATATTGGAAAGGAAGGGAAATATGAAACGAAAAATAAGACAGGATTTTGAATAAAAAGGTCAGACTCAGACTCGAAAAATGTTATTTAAAATTCTACACATGTGAGCCTCAGTCTGGACTTAAAAAAATCATTAGAGCCTCTGTCAAACCTTGAAAATCTTCTTTAAAAATCCACGCCTTTGAGGCCCAGTGTAGGCTTGAAAATCTTCTTTAAAAATCCACGCCTTTGAGGCTCAGTGTAGGCTTGAAAATCTTCTTTAAAAATCCACGCCTTTAAGGTTGAGTGTAGGCTTGAAAATCTCTCTCTAAAAATCCACGCCTTTGAGGCTCAGTGTAGGCTTGAAAATCTTCTTTAAAAATCTACGCCTTTGAGCCTTAGTCTAGGCTTGAAAATATTCTTTAAAAATCTACGCCTTTGAGCCTTAGTCTAGGCTTGAAAATATTCTTTAAAAATCCACGCCTTAGAGGTTCAGTGTAGATTTGAAAATCTTCTTTAAAAATCCACGCCTTTGAGCCTTAGTCTAGGCTTGAAAATATTCTTTAAAAATCCACGCCTTTGGGGGTCAGTGTAAGCTTGAAAATCTCTCTCTAAAAATCCACGCCTTTGAGAGTCAGTGTCGGCTTGAAAATCTTCTTTAAAAATCCACGCCTTTGGGGCTCAGTGTAGGCTTGAAAATCTTCTTTAAAAATCCACGCCTTTGAGAGTCAGTGTAGGCTTGAAAATCTTCTTTAAAAATCCACGTCTTTGAGGCTCAGTGTAGGCTTGAAAATCTTCTTTAAAAATCCACGCTTTTGACGCTCAGTGTAGGCTTAAAAATCGACTTTAAAAATCCACGCCTTTGAGGCTCAGTGTAGGCTTGAAAATCTTCTCTAAAAATCCATGTCTTTGAGGCTCAGTGTAGGCTTGAAAATCTTCTTTAAAAATACACTGAGCCTCAAGTAGGCTTGAAAAACTTCTCTAAAAATCCACGCCTTTGAGGCTCAGTGTAGGCTTGAAAATATTCTTTTAAAATCCACGCCTTTGAGGCTCAGTGTAGGCTTGAAAATCTTCTTTAAAAATTCACGCCTTATTGACACACTGTAGACTTGAAAATCTTTTTTAAAAATACAGGCCTGTAAGGCTTATTGAAGCCCTGCAAATATTCTTTAAAATATCCATGCCTGTGAGGCTCAGACTAAACATGAAAATATTCTTTAAACATCCAAGGCCTGTAAGGCTCAGTCTCAGTCTTTCATGAAAATACTTTTTAACTCTCATCCCTACCTCTGTAGCTACAAGATTTAAAATCCAATTATATCAGTTTCCTGCTGTGCCATTATCTCAAGTTTCAGATTTCTCTCAGCCACTTGTTTCCCATATTTGAAAGTTCCTCCTCATTGCTGGGAAAAACAATAACTGCTTACTAATACCGCTTCAAAAAGGCAATTTGTGAAAGCTAATTAAAAGAAAATCTTCAATTAAATTTTCCACAAAAAAATATACGTATCTTTTTTACAAGCAAAAACAAAATGTAATGTGTCATTTGCCTTTGCCATATTTCTTTCATTCACATTTTGTAAAAAAATCTTCATTGTGGTAATTTTTACATTGTTTTTCTTTTTTGCAATTGTTTTTGTTAAATTTAATTAAGAAACAATGAAAAATGCAGCAAATTGTCTTTTTGCTTCTCGTTTTTCCTCAGAGTCTGTTGATGATGTTTTAAAGTGTTGTCCGGTCATTAAAGAAAGAAAGTGTTGTCATTTGTTGAGGAATTTTTTTTTTTACTAAAAAGAGATGATTGGACTTCTCAAAGTCCTGGCTTCAAAATATTTGTTAAAAAATCCACGCCTTAAAGCCTTAATCTAGGCTTCAAAATATTTGTTAAAAAATCCACACCTTAAAGCGTTAATCTAGGCTTCAAAATATTTGTAAAAAATCCACGCCTTTGAGGCTCAGTTTTGCCCTGAAAATATTCTTTAGTAATCCACGCCTTGGAGCCGTAGTCTAGGCTTGAAAATATTATTTAAAAATCCACGCCTTGGAGCCTTAGCCTAGGCCTGAAAATATTCTTTATAAATCCAAGCTTTTGGGCCTTAGTCTAGGCTTGAAAATATTCTTTAAAAATCCACGCTTTTGGGCCTTAGTCTAGGCTTGAAAATATTCTTTAAAAATCCACGCCTTTGAGCCTTAGTCTAGGCTTGAAAATATTCTTTAAAAATCCACGCCTTTGAGCCCTAGTCTAGGCTTGAAAATATTCTTTAAAAATCCACGCCTTGGAGCCTTAGTCTAGGCTTGAAAATATTATTTAAAAATCCACGCCTTGGAGCCTTAGTCTAGGCTTGAAAATATTTTTTAAAAATCCACGCCTGTGAGCCTTAGTCTAGGCTTGAAAATATTCTTTAAAAATCCACGCCTTTGAGCCTTAGTCTGGGCTTAAACATATTAAATTATTAAAATATTCTTGGATTGAATTTTCGAGAATATTTTCGAGAATATTTTCGAGCCTAAACCAAGCCTCACAGGTGTGGATTTTTAAGGAAAATGATCAAGGCTAAACATTGACGTGAATTTTTAAATGATATTTTCAAGCCAAACTTATCCGCGCAGACGTGGATTTTTAAAGAATATTTTCAAGCTTAAACTGAGCCAAAGCTTTGGATGTATCCCTGAAAATATATTTTAGATTTTGTCAACGTGCCATCCTAAAATGACAAATGCCATTGGTTCTGTACCACTTTAATATGGCCTTTCATTAAAGTATTGAGATGTTGAATTTGTTTCTATATTTTTTTTTTTTGCCTTCTTCTTCATCTATTTTGTGTCGTGTTAAATTTCTTCAGGTTTTTTCAAACGTACGTTTGTCTAATGAATTCAATGTCAGTGTGTTTGTGTACAACTTGTATTTGTGTGAGTGTGTGCTTGTGATTTCTACTGCATTTCCTGTTCAAAATGATTTTTCCAAAAGGAATCTGACATAGTTTTCTGCAAATATTATTTTCCTGTTTATCTTGTCTCCATGGTTTTTCTCAAGTCCTCAATACTAAGTTTTATTTTTTTCTCTGCTTTTTGTGTTCGTATGGCAGTTGTTGGCTCTGCAAAATGAAATAAGAAATCTAAAGCAATGAAGAGACCTGTTTAAACTCCAAGCATCTATATTTTCTTGACTTGATATTGCTTAAAGTCTTCGTTTTTTCTATTTTTGCTTTTGGGCCATATGTGTGTGGAAATTTAGTTTTTCTTTTTCATTTTTCTTGTGTGATGTTGAAAATCTACTTTTTTAAACTACCTCTTCACTCGAACTTTTTCCATGTTGCTGGTGGGGCTGCTGCTGCATCTTCACACAAAGTTTCAATGATTATTGCCCAAGAAAAGATACGAAACCAAGTGAATATTGTTCGCCAATGTTGTTCAATTTTCCAATAATGTCGATAAATTGTAATAAAAGAAAAAAATAGACGGACAGACAGACAGAATGAAAACTAAGACACCACCATCGGGAAATTTTTCCTCATCTGCTGTTGATGTCTTCAAAGTGCCAACTAAGTTTTGCGCTAAAGACAACTTTGGGGAAAAATCAGAAGAATAGAAAACGCACTTAACAACTCCGCCGTGCAGCTGCCGGATGCCAATGGCAATTATCGTTCCAATTTGGACATTGATATCTTCCTAGCAGTGTGGAGTAGCGTCACAAAAAACAACTAAAACTTAGATTTATTTTGTTAATTCTCATATGGTGTTTATGGCAAAAAATTAAATCGCAACATAAATAGATTTATTACAGCCACCATAAAAAATGCGGTCATTTGTCAAAGTCAAATGTGTCAAATAGGGAAGAGGATAACATAAAAATGGGAATAACGGTTTTATTCTTGGACATTAGGGGGGTGATGAAATGTCGATATCTTCAATGGAAGACCCAGAGAGTCATATAGTTTGTTAAGCCTACTCTGGGCCATTTTGTAAAAGAAAAAATAAAGCCTAATGAATATTTCAAGCCTAGAGTGAGGCTCAAAGGCGTGGATTTTTAAAGAATATTTTCAGGCCTAAACTGAGGTTCATAGTCGTGCATTTTTAAAGAATATTTTCAGGCCTAAACCGAGGCTCATAGGCGTGCATTTTTAAAGAATATTTTCAGGCCTAAACTGAGGCTCATAGGCGTGGATTTTTAAAGAATATTTTCAGGCCTCTACTGACTCTCAAAGGCGTGGATTTTTAAAGAATATTTTCAGGCCTCTACTGACTCTCAAAGGCGTGGATTTTTAAAGAATATTTTCAGGCCTCTACTGACTCTCAAAGGCGTGGATTTTTAAAGAATATTTTCAGGCCTAAACTGAGGCTCATAGGCGTGGATTTCTAAAGAATATTTTCAGGCCTAAACTGAGGCTCATAGGCGTGGATTTCTAAAGAATATTTTCAGGCCTAAACTGAGGCTCATAGACGTGGATTTTTAAAGAATATTTTCAGGCCGAAACTGAGGTTCATAGGCATGGATTTTTAAAGAATATTTTCAGGCCTCAACTGGCTCTCAAAGGCGCAGATTTTTACAGAATATTTTCAGGCCTCAAATGACTTTAAAGGAGCAAATTGTTACAGTATACATACATGTGGCGTGGATTTTTAATTATTATTTTCAGAATATTTTCAAGCCTCTACTAACATTCAAAGGCGTGGATTTTTGAAGATATTTTTTAGCATCTGCTGACTCTCAAAGGCGTGGATTTTTAAAGAATGTTTTCAGGCATCTATTGAATTTAATGAATATTTTCAGGGTAATACCTGACCATCAAGGCGTGGATTTTTATACCCTACACAACTATGTTGTCAGGGTATTATAGCTTTGTGCAGCCCCAAGAGTTTGTAACGCCAAGAAATATTGGTCCTAGACCCATCTTTAAGCATACCGATCGTCATATCTCGACTAGCTGAGTCGATCTAGACATGTGTGTCCGTCCGTCCGTCGGTCCATTATAATTTGTAAACACGATACAGGCCGCAGTTATGGACCAATCTTCACAATTTTGCATGTAGGGTGGGTTCTGCCGAACAAAGACCCCCATATTTTTTGCTAAAGATCGGCTAATATTTAGGGGATGGAATGGGCCAAATACTTTATTTGTGTCGGTTTTTCTGGTCGCTCTAGAGGCCGCAATTATGGTCCGAATATAGCGGAATTTTACATGGAGAATTGGATCGGGCCAAAGAATATGCATTATAAAGATCGGAGAATATTTAGCGGGTCAAATAGACCCTAACTTTTGTGTGAAAAAATTACAAAAAAAAATTACTCCTGAAGGACATAGATCGAAAAGCTTATAGTATAACCAAGAGGAGTGGTTGGCCTTTAAATTGATACCAATTATATTGTCATATGTACTCGGATGTGGTAGTTACACTTAAATATTTACAGGTGCTTACGTACTCAAATATTATTTAGTAACCCATTACCACCCCAGATGGCGAAAATATATCGCTGATCGCTTTGAAATTTTCCACGAGGATCCACGTCAAGGATAACGCCTATAATTTTCGGTGATGATCATATAATAACATTAGGAAATAGTGGACCGAAAACTTAAATTTTTGTGTTTTTTCAAGTCGATCTATACGCCACAATTGAAAGCCGAACATAACAACACAGCCCACTGTGAAGGTCAAAAGAGTGCAAATATTGCTCAAGATCAAAATATAGAACCACACAAAATTAGATTTTCGTGAATGTTGTGTAGATTATAATATGGTCGGCCCCGTCCGACTATGCTGCTCCGCTCACTGGTTAAATAATATTTTCTAGCCTCTACCGAATCTCAGAGGATTCTTGGTGGGTTAAGTAAGTATTATTTACCACTACCTCCTGCTTAAAAATGTATATCTAATAATCGTTAAATTAAGACATGTTTGAGATATAAATAGCATTGGGAGCCAGTACATACACATGGTGGCATTTTGATCCTTATTACCATACCATCGGCTTACTAAGTCAATATTAATTTTTTTTAATAATATTTTTATTTTCAATCTTTGGCAACACATGGCGACCAAATGTATTATCGGCGATAACCCCCTTTTAATATTACTATCAATTCGAAATATATACAATTTTATCTAAAAACGATAACAGCCATGACCGCCTAATCTAACCACATGCCATTGCAATCCTATCCTCTGAAACATCTTTATAGCCGACAAACCATCATATCTATGTTATTTGCCAAGCAATTTAAATTCAAAGGCTAAATTTACGATAAGGTCCAACAAATATGTTGGGGTGTTGTCTAAAGCACTCCCGTTTGTACGAACTAACCATCAAACCGGCTAGCAACCATACTCGGTAAGAATAAAATATGTAAATTTTACATTTTGCATATCATAACAAAATCCGTTCGCCCATTGTTATCCTTTCCCACTCTCCCAGTTCCTGCCACATTCTCATTGTGACTTTATAACAAACTAACAGTTGTTATCATTAACAAACCTTTTGTCGTCCTTATTGTACATCAGATGATGATAATGATGCGGGTGAGTGTGTGTGTGTGTTAAGGATACTTTTTGTCATTGTCAACAAGAACAAAAACCAAAAAATTTAACAATCATTTTCGTCCTCATCATCATTGCTTTTGGCTTGTTATCATTTTCGGTATTTGTCGGCATTCTTTCTAGACATTTTTCTCATACATGCATACACACATACATGCATACTCGTATGCCCAGTAAGTCTTCTTACATGTCCTTGCTCGAAGTCACTTGAAGAATACAAGTACCAACATTTTCTTTTTGTTTTTGTTGATGTTGGTTACATACAATGTAACAACATGCTATTCTTTCATTTACACACAACTAACTATTATTTGTTGTTGTTGGTATTATTGTTGTTCTTAGTTAGTAGGTTGGCTGGTTGGGTGCCCTGCACTCGGCTACCTCTACCATGCAACCAACGTCTTCTGTGCTATGGCCCGGTGTTATCATTATTTGTTGTATTGTTCTACATTAGTTCCGTGTGGCCATAGCATTTTTACCATGTATTGTTCTGTTTATATTTCCTTCCCTACATTCCTCCCGCTCACTATCTCACTCCCTCTCACTCTCTCCCTCCCTTCACTCCCTCTGGAAGACTTCTCTGAGACTACATTGTTAATATTATTTGAGTTGTTGCTGTTGCCGATAAGATTAGATAAGGAAAATTGAATTTTGTTGTTGAAAATACACAGCAACAGCAGCAGCAGTAAGAACAACAGCAACAACAACAACTACACATCACTTGTTACAGTTACAGCAAAAACAAGAACTATGAAAATTGCAACCAACCATCTACTACAGAAGACAAAAGTAAATGTTCGACGTTTGTGTAGAGACGACATGACAAAGTCGAATTGAAATTTCCCCTCAAGAGATGGAAGTTAAATTGCATTGATAGAATGTTTTAGATGCCAAACCTGCCAGAGGTTGGTAGAAGGAGGAGCAGGAGGAGATCTTAATTAGTTTAATATGTATTTGGAATTGTAAATCAATAGAGGGAGATGCTTACCCATAAATGTTTGACATTTTTATAAATCAATAAAATAGTTGAATTTGACCTACATAAAATGGTCATAAGATGTAGATATTGAAAGCCTACTATCAAGTGAAGATGTACTAAGGGGTGTTCTAACTATCCATGACTCTAAAGCATAGCATTGCCCTGAAAATACGAGGGCTACAATATATAGGGTTGCCTATGTCCGAAGTGGTTGTAAGTGGTCGTAAGCTCACATTCCTGGTTATTGGATGGTCAAACATATATTCAGCTACCAATATGGGTCCAAAGTTTAATATATATAACAACCATATAAAGATCCTGCTCGTTTTCGATATATTGAAGGTTTTAGCTGCCTTTTCAACAAAAGTGAATATAAGATAGCATTATGAGTTTTTGTGGATAAACAGTTTTTTTTTTTGAAATTTTTCATTTTTGATCCTTGCACCATTTTCTAAGCAATAGTGGGCTATTTCGGGTTAAAGGTACAAATCTTCTTTGTCATTTTTGTTTCAATATATCACAATTTTTATACCCTTCACCACACAGTGGTACAGGGTATTATGTCTTTGTGCATATGTTTGTAACATGCAAAAGGAAACGAGATAGACACATGGTTTCTTTCGAGAATATGCATAGAATCACTTTCTGAGTCGATTTATGTATGTCCGTCCGTCTGTCTGTCTGTCCATGTTAAGTACAGGTCGCATTTATAATCACAATTGGATGAAATTTGGTGCAGCTCATTTATTTGGCCAAAGGACGAACCCTATTGAAATTGGTGAAAATCGGTTATAATTTAGATATAGCTTCTATATATACTTTGGTCCGTTTTTATGTAAATGGTGCACCAAAGTCCCCATATATCTTTCGATTCGCACGAAATTTCGCACGAAATTTGGCAATTTGTCTGATTGAAATTAAATTTTAACAGTGCTACGTACCGAATAGCGTGTATCAATTTTCCTATGAATCGTTTTCCATAAATTTGTCCCATGGTACGCAGACGACTCTAAATATGGCCGAATGAAACTAAATTTATCATATGTTGCAGAATGACATGAGTATGTTCCTTCGAGGGAACATTGACATGCAATTGTAAGGATACATATGTAGAATATACCCAAAGTGGTGAAGAGTATCATATTGTTTATTTCTTTTCTGAAGGACAATGTATTCTTTTCTCCAAAATATTCTGTGGAATTTGTTTTTGGATATGGTATACTTACGTTAGACAAAAATGGAAATTTACCTGAAAAAAATATAAAAAATCGATTATTTAATTTGTTTTTTATTTATTATATATTTAAGAAGTTGTTTGTAATATTTTAAAATAAACATAATTGGGCCATATATATAGTTTTAATGATATCCTCGAAATTGAGACCAATCTCAGAGTATATTCCAGCACTTTTGTCTGTCTTACAATACACGCTTAGACCGTATTTTATAGGATTCATATTTTCAAGTATCGACCGAGGACTGTAGTTTTTAGGAATATTTTCAAGCCTAGACTCAATCGTCGAAGATTTATAAATAATATCATATGCTTAGTTTTAGAAAATTTTATAGAATTTTTAAGTCTACACTGAGCCGTGGATTTTTAGACAATATTTGCAAGATCAACATTTTTAAGACGTAGACTAAGTTTTTTAGAACCTTTAGACTGAGTATTATAGGCCTGGGGTTATAAAGAATTTATAAGGGCAATGCATAGTAGTAAGTAATACGCCCAAAACCGACACCGAATATTTTAAATTTTATACTGATCTCTTAAAAGCATTTTGTTAGCTCAGCCTACAAATGCTTTGTTTTAATGCGTGGTATTTAAGGAATAATTTCGGAACATATTTTCAGGGTCATGCTAAGCTTTAATTACTCGGGTTTTAAATAACATTTTCGGAGCCATACTTATGTTTAGAGGCGTGGATTTTTCAAGCGTATTTTGAGAACAATGCTAAGCTTTAAGCCGTGGCTTCATTAAATAATATTTCAGGTTTAGACTGATCTCTATACATAATGGATTTTTAATACCCTACTCAACTATGTTGTCAGGGTATTAAAGCTTTGTGTAGCCTCAAGAGTTTGTAACGTCGCGAAATATTCATCCTGGGACCAATCGTCACGACATTTAGCATGCAATATCGTTTCTGACCCCCACTGTTTTCGGTAATGATTGTTAATACTTAGGGGATGAAATGGACCAAAAACTTTATTTTTTGTCTATTTTGTCTGGTCGCTATAGAGACCACAATTATGATACAAACATCACGAAGCTTTACACAGCGAAAAAGGGGTCTGATCATGTATTGATAAAGATCGGTCAATATTTAGCGGCTCAAATGGACACAGACTTTTGTGTGAAAACGTATATATTTTTACTCCTGAAAGTCAAGACCCGAGCAGTTGATAGTATATACAATAGGAGTGATTGACCTTTAAATCGATACCAATTGTACTGTATTCTGATATTATTTAGTATTCCGATTACGACAAGAGAGAGCAGAAATGTGGCGCTGATAGCTGGGAAATTTACATGAGGTTCGATTATGATCAGACAACATGGAACGAAAATATATTTTTGTCCGGTTTTCTAGTTGCTACCGACGCCGAACATCACAAACTAATTTGAATGGCTATCTTGAACCAAAACTTTTTTGTGTAAAATGAAAAAAAATTGAATTTTACGGAGTCTAATTTTTACTCCGAAAAACATGAAAAAGATTCCACTAATCGACAAAAAGAATGCAAACATCGTGAAATATTTCCCATGATCGTAATATAGATACGCAGTAAATTAGAGTTCCGATTCCAAATTTTTACACGTTTCTCTGTGAGTGTATAGCTATCGTATGAACTAGGATAAAGCCATTCGGTGAAGATCTACCTTATTTTTTAACTTGGGTTTTGGTAAAAAATCGGCAATTTTCCAAAAATATTTTTTCAAAGGTCCACCATTTCGTTAATTTTAGAGCGAGGTAGTTCATACGAGAGCCAGACATGTACTCTTTCTATCACCGTTGGAATTTTCGGATTCCGATGTTCCAGTGAGGAGTTATCATGCCCGCCATCAAAAATAAGGACTTTTCTTTAATTACAAAAAAACAATAACAAACATTTTTTGTAAATTATTATTCTTCTCTTTTAAATCTTCAATTATATATGTTCAAAGTTACAAACCTTAACAAACATTGGTATTGATTTACCAGCCCATTGAAAATATTGAAAAATTAAAATCGAGAATGGGTGGGGTTCCCTTAAAGAATTTTTTAGGCAATTCATAGTTTTAGAGGCACTGACTTGTAAATAATATGTTACAGTACACCGAACTTTAAAGGTATATATATTCTTGCCTACACTGGACTTTATATGTTGGGGCGTTTAGAAAATAGTTGCAGGAAAATATTCTTAAATTATCTTCAACTCAAGCACTAAAGAGTTGAAGATAATTTAAGAATACTTTCAGGGCATATTTTGAGAAAAGTGCTTATTCTCAAAGACGTGGGTTATTAGAAAATATATTTAGGGTATACAATTATATATAACATGTATATAATTTGCCTTAAACCATTGGGTTTTACAACGTGTTTCCAAGATAATACTTAGCCTTAAAGTTGTATATTTTAAATATTACTTTCCGGACAATGGTTAATGTGTATGTTTATACCCTACACAACTATGTTGTAAGGGTATTACAGCTTTGTGTGGCCTCAAGAGTTTGTAACACCGAAATCGTACACCATCCGTCGGACTGTCCATTATAATTTGTATACACGCTATAAGTTACAGTTATGAAACAATCGTAACGAAATTTTGCACGTAGGATCGATACGGACCAAAGAAGACATCTATTTAGGGGAGTTTTTGCCTGTTTTTCTGGTCGCTATAGAGGCCACAATAATGACTCGAACATTACGAAATTTTACACAGAGAAAGGGACCTGATTATGGATTAAAAATGATGGTTTTGATTAAGATAGGTCAATATTTATCGGGTCAAATAGCCATCACCATATCGAAAAATTTGACGGTATAACCCCATATAAGAATACCCTCATATATTTGGTGTTTTGGGGATCTTGAACACATTTTTAACGTAAATTGGTTGGAATTTGGTATATCCGGAAGGCCGGAAATAAATTATCAAATATTGATCCATTTGTAGGGTGGCTAATTAAATATGAATTTATATTTTGAATAGAAAATCTCCCTACCAAAAATTATCAATGTTGACCCATGTTTAGGAGTAGGTCCCACCTAACGGCACAATTTTATTTGGTATATTGGGGATGTTGTTCACATTTTTCAAACGAATTGGCTATATATTGATATTTTAGGTTCCCTGATCGATTTTACTGTATTTTGAGGCTTATGGTGGAGGGTATAAAACATAACGAAGCTTTTCCTTTTTTATTATATAATAATTTCCCATTAAATATATTGTTAAATCATTTTCATTTATATAAGAAAAAAAAAAGAAAAACTCATTTAAATACTCATCACTGTCATTTTATGATACGCTGAGAGGAGGATGGGAGGAAATGCTTTTCCATGTCAGGTCATTAGCAAGTCATTTTCAATTCTGCTCTTTTTTTCTTCTTCTTTTTTGTTACGAATCATAAAAATGAATTGATTTTTAGTACTTTTTTCCTTTTTATTCTTTATTCATTTTCTTGTCGTCGAAGTATTTTTTATATTTTGAGTGGATCACGTTCACGTCACTCTTTTTGCCATCTGTGTTAAGTGTTTTGCTCCAGATAGCGAGCGCGAATGAAAAAAGGTTGTCCGGCCATATATAGAACCTAACGAACGATGGACCGGACGACCAGTCGGACGTTATTTTACAATTATGTTACTAAAGATGATGATGATGACTATGCTGTCGATTACAATACCGTGAACATGGTCTGATGATGAGTCAAGGGCTATGGAAAAGAGGTTTCTTTTTTTATTACGCTTTGAAATTATTTTTTTGTTGTTGTTGTTGAATGAATATTTACTAATGAAATTAATTAGCACATTTTTTAGCAGTTCATTGGAATAGTAGTCCAGGGTGTTGAGTGCCTAGGGCAAATCAAGACAATTTGACACACTTTAGCCCAAGAATTTTTTATTCGTCCGAAAGGTGTTCACCTCAAATCAATGAGAAAAAGGTTGTAAAGACAACCAGTTTGCTATTAACGTAAAAAATTCTTGGTACAATTTTTGCTTCGGAACACACCTTGTAAAAAATAACTCCAATCGATAATTTGAAATTCCAAGAGTTTAAAATGAAAAAAAAAATGGAGTCATTTTACAACTAACATAAATATTTAGGTTTATTATTTAATTCCATTCGATATGCCAATAAATTTAAAACCAATTAAGATTGCTGTTGTTCGATCGGCCGACAGGTTTTCTTACACTCAATTAGGTACGGAACAACATTTCAATACTTTGAAGACTAAAAGGTTTACACGTTTTTTGTTTGTGATCAATGGCGTAGCTAGAATAGAGGTTGATGTGGGGTGATTTTATGCGGATTTCAGATTGAGGTACAGAATTCTAACTATACTCTAGTTCATGTCTGAAGCATATAGAGGACAAAATTAATATTTCACAAAAAAAAACAGAATTTTAATTTTTTGTTTGTTTAGAATTCGACTCCTCTATTGACATCTTTCAACACAAATTTTTATTTTTTTTTTTAACTAATTATCTAACAATTTTTAACTTAATTTTTCTAGTTTAGTATTTACACATTTTTTATTTTTATTTATTAATTTTTTCTTGGTTGTCGATAGGTGTTACCCTGTGGATTTTTCTAATCAGTCATGTCTTAACCATTCCAACCTGCTAACCGCACACCGCTCATCATTAATTATGTACGATTTAATTAAAGGCCAATGAACCAATCAACGTTTCAATTTTTGAATCTACGCAATCACTCCACCCCGCAACAAATCGTAATTTGTAATGGACTATCGGCAGGGTTCATGGGGTGTGAATAATTAAAAGTTAGTTTAAAATCAGATTGTTGTTGTTTCGTTAGGCCTCGACGTAAAATTATTATTATTAGCTGTAGCTGTTTTCCATCAATAGACCAAAATTATTCAGCTCTTAAGGGGGATTTAACCAATCTTTACAAAAATAACGCAGATGTGAACTGATTTTTGAAAAATATCCTATTCTTCGTGTTTCCTTTTTAGAAAATTTTCCAGCATTCTCCTGGCTTCTGGTCCTTTATAAGGAGATCCACTGTTTTAAAATAATAACTTGTGGTCCTCTGGAGAAGGTGTCATGGTCTTTCTACCATAGTTTTTCAAACACAGAACATTCTTCAGATTTTGCTCGTCTTCTGTGGAGGATCGGCTCTTCTATTTACAACACTTCTTTTGTAAAAAAAATAACGCAGCTGATCTGAGAACTGATTTTGAAAACATTTCCTGCCTTTTGGGACTCCTATTAGAAGGTCTTGCAGCATATTATAATAAGACCGATCCGATCTCCTAATAGGAAAAGGTATGGTGTTCTTTAAGAAGACCTTCTGATCCTCTATTAGGAGGCCAACTGTTCTAAAATAATTACTTCTGCTTCTTATTTTATTTATTTACTTTTTATTTGGCGGAGTATCGATTTTTATATAAACAAAACTTTCTGCATAAAAAAATAACTCAGCTGAGGATTGATTTGGAAATGAATTTCTTGTTTTCTTGGTCACCTATTAGAATGCCTTCTAGCATTTTATAAGAACTCCTAAAAGAAAATTGTCTGGTGTTCCATAAGAAGAACTTCTGATCCTATATTAAAATGTCTTTTGTTCTTAAAAATAACTTCCTCATGGTCATTTTAGAAAATTCCTCATCATCTAGAGATGGTCTCATGGTCTTCCTGACAATGAAGAAAATAAAAAATAGCATTCCGAGGATTAATTTTTGTCTGTGAGAAAAATAATTAGGTTAAAAAACTAGGCTGAGGATAGATTTTTAAATAAATTTCTTTGTCTTTCCAAAGAAGACCTCTTGAACTTTTTTCAGTGGACATCATGGTCTTATACGTGAAGACCTCAGATTCCTCCATAAGAAGATTCCATTGTCTTCTATAAGATGACCTTCTATGAAAAGAAAATCACATTGTCTTCTATAAAAAGACCTCGCAGTCTTCTATGAGGCGACCTTATGGTCTTCTAGAAGTTCTCAAATCCTGCTATGAAAAGACCTTACTCATGGTTTGATATGAGAAGACCTTCTACTCTAATAGGAGAAGGCTTCGTAATTTTCTATGAGAAGACTTCATGGTCTTCCACGAGAAAACCTTTTAGTCTTCTGTAAGAAGACTTCATAATCTTCTATGGGAGGGCCTCATGAAATTCTATTAGAAGTTTTCATACTCTCCTATAAAAAATTCTCTTGGTCTTTCATGAGAAGACCTCATGGTCTGCTATGAGAAGAATTTCAACTCTTATAAGAGAAGACTTCGTGGTCTTCTATGAGAAGGCCTCATTTTTTGCTATAAGAAGACTTCATGGTCTTCTATGAGAGCACCTCATGGATTTCCATTAGAAGTCTTCATGGTCTTCAACGAGAAACCCCCTTGGTTTTTCATGAGAAGGCCTGCTGTGTGAAGACCTCCTAGTCTTTTATAAGAATACCTCTTGGTCTTCTATGAGAGGACCTCATGGCCTTCTATTAGAAATCCATGTGGTCTTCTAAAAACAAATTTCTTGGTCTTCCACGAGAAGACCTCATGGTACTTTTTTTGAACTTTTTTCAGTGGACATCATGGTCTTATACGTGATGACCTCAGATTCCTCTATAAGAAGATTTCATTGCCTTCTATAAGATGACCTTCTATGAAAAGAAAATCTCATTGTCTTCTATAAAAGACGCAGTCTTATATGAGACGACCTTATGGTCTTCTAGAAGTTCTCAAATCCTGCTATGAAAAGACCTCACTCATGGTTTGATATGAGAAAACCTTCTACTCTAATAGGAGAAGACTTCGTAATCTTCTATGAGAAGACTTCATGGTCTTCCACCAGAAAACCTCTTAGTCTTCTGTAAGAAGACTTCATAATCTTCTATGAAAGGGCCTCATGGAATTCTATTAGAAGTTGTCATGGTCTTCTATAAAAAATTCTCTTCAATTCTTATAAGAGAAGACGTCGTTGTCGTCTATGAGAAGGCCTCAGTTTTTGCTATAAGAATACCTCATGGTCTTCTATGAGAGGTCCTCATGGTCTTCCATTAGAGATCTTCATGGTCTTCCACGAGAAACCCCCTTTGGTTTTTCATGAGAAGGCCTCATGGTCTGCTATGTGAAGACCTCCTAGTCTTTTATAAAAATACATCTTGATCTTCTATGAGAGGACCTCATGGCCTTCTATTAGAAATCCTTGTTGTCTTCTAAAAACAATTTTCTTGGTCTTCCACGGGAAGACCTCATGGTCTGCTATTAGATGAATTTCAACTCTTATAGGAGAAGACCTCGTGGAATTCTATGAGAAAACCTAATGTTCTGCTATAAGAAGACCTAATAGGCTTTTAGTAGAAGGCCACGCGAATTTCTATGAGAAGACCCACGGATTTCTATGAGAAGACCTCATGATCTGCTATAAACAGATCTCTTGATCTTCTATGAGAGGACCTCGTGGCCTTATATTAAAAGTCCTCATGGTCTTTTATGATAAATTCTCTTGATAATTCTATGAACAGAATTTCAACTCTTATAGGAAAATACCTCGTGGTCTTCTATGAAACGACCTCATGGTCTGATATGAGGGCCAGATATACGAATTCCTCATCGTATTCTACGAGAAAACCTGTTTGTCCTCCATGAGAAGGCCTCATCGTCTGCTATGGGACGATGAGGACTTCTATGAGAAGACCTCTTGGTCTCCTATGAGCAGATCTCATTGCCTTATATTAGAAAGCTTTAATTGCTTTTTTGAAGAAGACCTATATGTAGACCCCATGGTGTCTATGTGAACTCATTTTCGTTCTCTATAGCAATAAAATCTTGGTCCTCATTAAAATACTTTCTGGTCTGTTATAAAAAAAATAACTTCTATATGAAGAACTTTTGATCTTTTATGAAAAATTGGTTTTCAGTCCCTGGGTCTTCTATCAGAATACTTCTAATCTTCTACACAAAATTCTCTGATCATTCTTTACAAAAAATCATTGATCTGTTGTAAGACGTCTGCACATAAGGAGACCATCTAACAAGAAGGCTCCAAAAATCCTACATCTGCAAATTTACCCCTAAATCTTTCATGGAAAAGGCGTTGTTTAGGCCCTTGGCCTTGTATCAGAATACTTCGTACTCTTTTAAAAATGTCTACTATTTACTTTAAAAGGCTCGTTGGCTTCCTATAAAACACTCTTAATAGTTTTTTTTGCCAGGTCCATATATGAAGACCTTTTGCTCTTCTACAAGATGGATCCTAATGTCCCACCTCTGCATATTTATTATCTTTCATTACTAAATGATAAATAATAAATATTTATTTAAGTTTTCTGTCATTCCTCTTTTTAATACCTCCATTTTCGTCTATCCCCATATTTACACTTCATAATTATTTATTTGCCAAATGAGCATGTGTATGTATGTGTGTGTTTGTCGCCTCTTTAAATATTACATGAGTTGGCAAAATTGTGTAAAAAAATTATGAATGGCTGGAAAAGCGGTTGGTTGGATTGCACGTGCCTTTGTCACAACACAGCTGCATTCGGTCGGTCGGTCGATGGATCGGTGTGGGTTGCTGCCACCGCTGCTCGCACTGCTGGGTAATAAAATTCCGCTGTTAATCTTTAGAGTGTTGAAGTACCAAACAGTTGGCTTCGATTACCGCATAAATTGAAAATGAGCATTGCTGCATCATCATCTCTAGTGGTGTTATTTTTTACCATTCAATGATGGTAAACAACAACAAAAATGACAAAGATGAAATAATAACAAAAACAACAACAGCAAAAAATAAAATAAAATGCGGTAATAAAAGATACAATAGCTATTAATAAATAATGTTACATCATAATGCATTTAATGTCAATAATGGGTATATGGATATGCAGATGTGCAGATATTAGGGTGGGATGAGCTTGGTGGCATTTTTAAATTATTATTATACACCCTTTTAAATTTCTGCTAACTATCCCTTAATTTGCAACAATTTATAACTGTTTATAATTAACTCATAAAACTTTATAATTATTCACATAATTTGTTTATTGTCCATTAAGCATTTAACTAAAACTTTTGCCTCAGTGTGTGTGTGTGTAAGTACTCATGTGCATGTGTGTTGGTGTGCCTATTTGTGGTTGTTGTTGTTAATCGTTAACAACTCTTCAATTATAATTATATTTCCCATTTTTTAATAAAACACTTGGCTGCCACCACATTCCGACAACTTTGCAAATTTCCAACTAATTAAATTACAAAAAATAACAACAACACCATATCACAGCATCGGATATTGTTGTCACACACACACACACCAAATAGACTTAACATTGATAAACATTATTATTTGTTGGTCATGTAAAAAATAATAAAATTTTCGATTTTCACAAAAACAAAAAACAACAACTGAAAAAATCACTATCAGAAATAATAATTTTAATTAACAATAAATAAATTTATTAAAACAAGATAGACAGGGTATGATTTTTTTGCTGTTGTTGTTATTGTATTTTATTATTGCATATATATAACAATTTGTTCTGTTAATCAAGGCATTGTCAATAGCAGAGCAAAGAAATAAAAAAAATTTAATTGAATACCAATTATCCTTCAGGGAATAAACAATAAACAATTAAGGATGACAGCAATAAAAGAGACAATGGGAAATTGTTATTGAATTTCAGTAAAAAAAAAACTATAAAAATAAAATTAAAGGTTAGGGAAGAAACACAAAAAAATAGGATTTGTTTTAGAAGAATGAAAGGATATTTTTTCAAGGCCAAGAGGCATTTTTATGGAAAATTAATAGCTTACAAAGGTGGATTATTTTCAAAATATTTTTATGATCGTATAGTTTTTCGATTTTCTATACCCTACACAATTATGTTGTCAGGGTATTATAGCTTTGTGCAGCCCCAAGTGTTTGTAACGCCGCGAAATATTGGTTCAAGACCCACCTTTTAGTATACCGATTGTCATATCTCGACTAGCTGAGTCGATCTAGACATGTGTGTCCGTCCGACTGTCCATTATAATTTGTAAACACAATACATGCCACAGTTATGGATCAATCTTCACGAAATTTTGCACATAGGATGGGTTCTGCCCAATGAAGACCCCTATATATTTTTGGAAAAGAACGATAAATTTTTAGGGGATGAAATGGACCAAATACTTAATTTTTGTCGCCTTTTTTCTGGTCGCTCCAGAGGCCGCAATTGTGGCCTGAACATTACAAAATTTTACATGGAGATGGAAATCGGGCCAAAAAATGAGCATGCCGGATTTCATAAAGATCGGTCAATATATAGCGGGTTAAATGGACCCCGACTTTTGTGTGAAAAATGACAAAATTTGTATTATATACAGTATATGTTTACTTCTGAAGGACATAGACCCGAGAAGTTGATAGTATACCCAATAGGAGTGGTGAACTATTAAATTGATACAAATTATATTGTCCTATGTACTCGGATGTGGGAGGTACACTTAAATATTTACAGATGTCTACGTATTCGAATATTATTTAGTAACCCATTACCACACTAGAGGGCGGAAATATAGCGCTGATCGCTCTCAAATTTTCTACGAAGTTCCAGTTATGGTCAAAGATAACGCCTATAATTTTTGGTGATGATCAGATAAAAATTTTGGGATGAAGTGGACCGAAAACTTATTTTTTTTTGTGTTTTTTCGAGTTGACCTATAAGCCACAATTAAAAGCCCAAGATGATCGCAACACAAACCACGGTGAAGGGAATCTGGGCAAGTAATTAGAAGGACTGTACTGAATATTAGTATTCGTAGAATTTGTCAGTGTAAGGAAGAGGTTCTGTTGACCTCTAATCGGGCAAGGGGTGCAAATATCACGAAATATTGCCCAGGCTCGGAATAAACATCCGTAGAAAGTTACAGTTCCGTGGTAGTTGTGTAGGGTATCCTATGGTCGGCCCCGTCCGACTATACTGCTCCGCTCATTGGTTTGCAAATATTTTACAAGGCTTACAATCCTGGATTTTTTAAAACATATTTTCCATAGGCGAAAATTGGTCCTAGACCCACCTTTAAGTATACCGATCGTCATATCTCGACTAGCTGAGTTGATCTAGACATGTGTGTCCGTCCGTCTGTCTATTATAATTTTTTAAACATGATACAGGCCAATCTCCACGAAATTTTGCATGTGGGACGGGTTCTGCCCAATGAAGACCGCTATTGGTTTTGGTAAATATTGATATTTAGGGGATGAAATGGATGCAGACCTTTGTGTGAAAATGACAAAATAATGTATACAAGAGGAGTGGTTGACCAATTATATTGTCGTATGTACTCGCATGCGGGAGTTACACTTAAATATTTACAGGTTCTTACGTATTCAGATATTATTTAGTAACCTAGTAACTAGAGGCGGAAATATCAGCTATGGTCAAGGACAACGCCTATAACATTCGGAGATTATCAGATTATAATTATGGGATGAAGTGGACCGAATACTTATTTTTTTTTTAATAAGCCGAACATCACAACACAACCCACGGTAAAGGGAATCTGGACAATTAATTAGAAGCGCTGTTATATTCGGAAAATATGTCAGTGTATAGAAGAGGTGATGTTGACCTCTAATCGGAATAAATAAACACAGAAAATTAGAGTTCCGTGTTAGTTGTGTAGGGTATCGTATGGTCGGCCCCGTCCGACTATACTGCTCCGCTCACTGGTTTAAAAATATTTTTTCCTGAGCTTATAACAAGCGTGGGTCCTTTTGAAACAAATTCTGGGGCTATGACAAGCGTGTATCATTTTGAAACAAATGTTTGTAATAGGCAAAAATAATCGAGATAGACCCAGGGTTCCTTTTTTGAGAATATGCATAGAATCACTTTCTGAGTCGATGTCCGTCCGTCTGTATACGTTAAATTGTAAACAAAGTACAGGTAGCTTTTATGATACGATTGGGTCGAAATTTGGCACAAGCCACGTATTTGGCAGAAGAACGAACTCTATTGAAATTGGGAAAAATTGGTTCAGATATAGATTTGGCTCCCACATATATATTTTCGCCCGATTTTATATAAATGTTGCACCAAAGTCCTTATATATCTTTCGATTTGCTCCAAATTTGGCATAGCATATTGGATTAAGTCTACAATGATGTGTATGGAGTTTCGTGAAAATCGGTTCAGTTTTAGATATAGCTCCCATATATATTTTCGTCCGATTTTATATAAATGATGCATCAATATCTCTATATATCATTCGATTGGCACGAAATTTGGCATAGCGTACTGAATTCAGTCAAGATTAATATGTGCTAAGTTTCTTGAAAATCGGTTCAGATTTAGATATAGCTCCCATATATATTTTCGTCCGATTTTATGTAAATGATGCACCAATGTCCCTATATATCATTCGATTTGTACGAAATTTGCCATAGCGTATTGAATAAAGTCTAGAATGATGTGTGTGAAGTTTCGTGAAAATCGGTTCAGATTTATATATAGCTCACATATATATTTTCGTCCAATTTAATTAATATGGTGCACCACAGTCTCTGTATATCTTTCGAGTTGGACGAAATTTGACATAGCGTACTGAATTGAGCCTAGAATGATGTGTGTTAAGTTTCGTTGAAATCGGTTCAGATTTAAATATAGCTCCCATATATATTTCCGTACGATTTAAAGTGAACGGTGCACCAAAGTCCCTAAATATCTTTCTGGATGGACGAAATTTGGCACAGCGTATTTAATTAAGTCTGGAATAATGTGTTTTAAGTTTCGTGGAAATTCGATCAAATTTAGATATAGCTCCGATATATATTTTCGTCCGATTTAATGTAATTGTTGAACCAAAGTCCCTAAATATCTTTCGATTTCCACGAAATTTGGCATAGCGTAATGACTTGAGTCTAGAATGATGTGTGTTAAGTTGCGCCAAAATCGGTTCAGATTTAGATATAGTTCCCATATATAGTTTCATCCGATTTTATGTAAATGGTGCACCACAATCTCAATTATTCTTTCAATTTACACGAAATTGTGCATAGCGTATTAAATTGAGTCTGGAATGATGTTTGCTAAGTTTCGTTTAAATCGGTTTAGATTTCGATATACCTCCCATATATGTTCGTCCGATATATAAAAATTGTGCTCGGTATTCCAAATGTTGTCCGATTTAGACAAAATTTGGAATACCATAGCGTATTGAATCTAAAATGCTACATTTCGTTGAAATCGGTTCAGATTTAGAGATAGCTCCCAGTGGTGGCTAAGTGAGTCTGCAATGTGGTGTATTAAATATCGGTTAAACCTGTTCATTTTTGGATTAAGCTGCGATATCTCTTCGAAATAATGCTCCTTATAACCAACGTTTGAGTGCTCAGAGTACCGAAATTAGCCTAGAATGACGTCTGAAAATTTGCTTTAAATCGGTTTTGATTTAAATATATCTACCATATATTTCACATATAGATATAGCTTTCAAATATATTTTCTTTGGATTTAATTTTTTTGTTTGGACAAGGCGCTGTACTTCAGCATACCTATTGGCATATATCAATTTTCCTTGAAATCGAACCAGATCTACATATAACTCTTATGTACATTGTTTAGTTCAATTTCATACAAATGGTACACCTAGGACATGAATGGCGTACCCAATTGACATGCAATTTTGCATAGATGCCAGAATAAGATGTGTTAGGACTGATTAAAATAGTTTCAAATATCCTAATAGACCACAGGGTATCATATAGTCGGTTCCGGCCGACTTTTTATCTTTACTTACTGATTCTATGATGTGGCAGCAATAAAACAATCTTAGTTATTAGGGCCATGCTTTAATATAGCCCCTATATATGAGTCCTTCCCATATTCGATCCCATATGGCTAAAATTGGGAATGTCAAATTTTAATATAATAAATTACTTTTTTGGCAGACAAATTTCCTACTTAGGTATCTGTAATTTGATATTTTGGTTTCTCAGAGGATAGAAAATATTATAGTAGTACATTTTCCAATGACGATGTTTTTATTGATAATAACCGGTCAATAAATAAAATTTTAGTTTTGCCTATTTTTTCTAGGCGCTCTAGAGATGATAATTCTGACCCGAAAATCATAAAATTCTAAAAGAGTAAGTGAATCAGGGCAATGATTAGGAATGATGATCGGCCAACATTATGGCGGTCTTAACAGAAAACAAGTGAAAAAGCGGTAAGTTCGGCCGGGCCGAACTTTGGATACCCTCCACCATAGTTATATTGACAGGTACTGTAAATGAAAATATAGGAAACATACCAAAAAGTGGACCTATACCGACATTTCTAAAAACGGATTATGTAAACCATAATACAAATTTTAGAAAATGTTAAAGGATAATTATACCCTCAGCCTTATGGCTAATGAGAGTGTATACACTTTAACACGATGAAAATGTGCCTCATCGAAATATTGGTTCTAGACCCCATGTCTCTTTGGACCAAATCCGTTTCAGAAAATTTAGATTTCATCCGAACTTTGCCCATCTTATTATTTCTTCCAAGCTTAATTCAAATTCGAAGATGGGGAATATCGCTCAAGAACCCCAAAATACCGAAAATTGGGGGTACCCTTATATGGGGGCTATCCGAAAAAATGTACCTATATACATAATTTTTTGTAGAGAGACTTGGTACCTATTAAGAACTCAAAATACTAGATTACCGGCAATTCGGTGGAAAAATACGATCAAAATCCCCAAAATACTGAAAATTAGGAGGTACCGTTATATGGGGGCTACCAGAAAAAGTAGACCTATATTTATAATTTTTTGTGGAGGCATTTAGTACCCCATAAGAACTTAATGTACCAATTTTCCGCGTATTCGGTTGAAAAACGACTCAAGAACCCCAAAATACCGAAAATTGGGAGGTACTGTTATATGGGAGCTATACCTAAACGTGGACCGATATATCCCATCATCGAACTTGACCTGCCTGCAGACAAAAGACAGGCGGACGGACATGGCCAGATCGTCTTAGAATTTTACCCTGATCAAGAATATATATACTTTATAGGGTCGGAAATGAATATTTCGATGAGTTACAAACGGAATGACAAAATTAATATACCCTCCATACTATGGTGGAGGGTATAATAGTAGTTGTAGAGGGTATCACATAGTCGGCGGCAAAGGGCTGTACTACCTTACCTACTGGGTTTTAATGTTTAATTTTTATGACCCAAAAAGTTCCTTCCCAATAGACCAAAACAGTAAATCTTTCATGAAATTATGCAGGGTATCACATGTTCGATCCCGTCCACCAATATTACTTTGTTTACTGGTCTTTATCTACAAATATTTTTTTCTGATATATCTTATTTTTGTAATTTTTATTTTCTGTTTGCATCAGTGAAAAAACAAACGGTTGTTATTAAAACTATGACAGCTGACAAGCTGAACGGCTAGCCAGACCGTCACCAAAGCTACTGAAAAAAAAACAATATGGAATGTGCGTTTCAGTTTTCAATGTGTGGCCAGTTGTTAATATTTTTTGTGCTGTTGTTGCTTTTTTCTGTTCATTTGTTTGCTATAATCAACTAACAAATAAATTTTTATTATTTTGCGCATTGTCCGGTTACCACCTATCATCATCATCATCATCGTCAGTAACAACAAGATTGTAATACAATCTATGTATGTATAATGGTCAGATCCGTGTTAGTAAAAGTGATTTCACTGATTCGTTGGTGATGTGACGATGATGATGAGGATGATAGGCGAAACGAAAGTAGTCCACATAAATACAAGAAACAAAAAAATGTAGAGAATGGCAAAAATATTATGTTTCACCATCACCAGGTTTTGGCTGATTTATATTTCGCTGTCGTTGTCTTTTATGGCCAACTAATTGTTTTGGAAGTCGCCAAAACAACGAGAAGAAGAAGAAGAAGCTTAAATAAATAATACCCCCTGGAATTATGTGGCGAAAAAAGAAAACAAATCATACAACCAAAGAAAGAAGTGGCCAGGAAAAAAATAGTTGTTAGATTCCGTTGAAACTCTTTGGTATTTTTTTCTTCTCATCGTGTGGTTGTTGTTGCATTTGCCTTGGCTAGTAAATAACGTTTTGTTTAATTGCCACTTCTTGAAGACCATTTCCATAAGATACCCAACCATCCAGCCAGCCGGCCGTCAGGTCAGTGGTGTTGCTCTTGTCTTGGCAATTAATTTAAATTGCCCAGTTTTGCTGTGAGTGGCCCCCATCATGTAGCTGGACACCTTTTGTTTTTATAATAACAGGGGAATTTGTTAGAGCTTTTAATATAATTTCCTTTTTGTTTAATAACTATATTTTTTGTTCTTCTTTTCAAAAACATAAAATTTTCATTGAAATGTTTGAAATTAACTTTTGTTTTCATTTAACCTACCATCCCATCCCATCCAACCACTCAATCCAGACACAATGTCTGGGCGCTGAAGTTGATTTATGTTTGCCCTGTTCTAACAGGTGGTTATTAATTTCAAAATTTGTTGTTCGTTCTACTTATTTATTTTTCGAAAATAACAAAAAGGTTAAGCGGGGCGTTGTTAAACGTTTAGAATTTTAATGCAAATATTTATATTAAAAATTTCGTGGAGTGTTAGGCTAAGATGAAGGGTATTAAGTTGCGTAGCATTTTTTGGGTTCCATTCTGGTGTTGGCTTTCGAAATGATTTATGTTTTTAATGGTCAGGGCGCCAAAAATATATGCCTTCGATGGTAGGTGATATTTGTTCGCCAAATATTAGTTTAAAGCTCAATAAATAATATCATCTTGGGAGTGAGACACTTGAGACCGATGAAGGGAACATCGTTCATTCCCATATCCCAACAACACTTCAATTGGTTCTTTGCGGAGATTTTTAATATAGTGGCTATGGAGTAGGGAACATACAATCTCCATATAAAAATATTTTGGAACCCATATGAAAGTTAGTTTGCTTTAATTATGATCCTAAGTGTGATAAATTTTGTTTAGACATGGATCCACTCCTCATGCAAAAAGGCTACAAAATATTCAAATATTTAAAAAATAACCAGTAAGGAAAGTAGTAAAGTCGGGCTGGGCCGACTATATGATACCCTTCACCACTATGGGTATATTCTACATATGTATCCTAACATATGTAGAATATATCTAAACCGATTTCAGAGAAACTTGCGTTGTGTCAATCGGCCTAGCTATGAATCTTTTCACAAAGCTTAGCACCATCATTCTAGACTTAATTCAGTACTATATAACAAAATTCGTGCACATCGAAAGATATATTGGGCCTTTGGTGCACCAATTACCTAAAATAGGATGAAAATATAATGGGAGCTATATCTAAATCTGAACCAAATTTCACAAAACTTAGCACACGTCATTCTGACAAATTTCGTGCAAATCGAACGATTTTCAGAGATTTTGGTGCACCAATTACCTAAAATAGGATGAAAATATATATGGGAGCTATATCTAAATCTAAACCGATTTTCACGAAACTTTACACACATCATTGTAGTATCAATTCAGTACGCTGTGCCAAATTTCGTGCACATCGAAAGATATATAGGGACTTTGGTGCACCAATTACCTTAAATCGGATGAAAATATATATGGGAGCTATATCCAAATCTGGACAGATTTCCAGGAAACTTAGCACACAACATTCTAGACATAATTCACTACGATGTGCCAAATTTCGTGCACATCGAAAGATATATAGGGTCTTTGGTGCATCAATTACCTTAAATCGGATGAAAATATAATGGGAGCTATATCTAAATCTAAACCGATTTTCACGAAACTTAACACACATCATTCTAGACTTAATTCAGTACGCTATACCAAATTTCGTGCAGATCGAAAGATATTTAGGGACTTTGGTGCACCATTTACCAAAAATCGGACGAAAATATATATGGGAGCTATATCTAAATCTGAACCAATTTTCACGAAACTTAGCACACATCATATTAGACCTTATTCATTACGCTGTGCCACATTTCGTGCAAATCGAAAGATATATAGGGACTTTGGTGCACCATTTACATTAAATCGGAGGAATATCTATGGGAGCTATACCTAAATCTGAACCGATTTTCAGGAAACTTAGCACACATCATTCTTGACCTAATTCAGTAGGCTATACCAAATTTCATGCATATCGAAAGATATTTAAGAGACTTTGGTACACCATTTGCCTTAAATCGGACGAAAATATATATGGGAGCTATATCTAAATCTGAACCGATTTTCAGGAAACTTAGCACACATCATTCTTGACCTAATTCAGTAGGCTATACCAAATTTCGTGCAAATCGAAAGATATATATGGGCTTTGGTACCCCATTTACCTTAAATCGGACCAAAATATATATGGGAGCTACATCTAAATCTGGGCCGATTTTCAGGAAACTTGGCACACATCATTCTAGACCCAATTCAGTACGTTATACCAAATTTCGTGCAAATCGAAAGATATATAGGGACTTTGGTACACCAGTTATCTTAAATCGGACGAAAATATATATGGGAGCTATATCTAAATCTGAACCGAATTTTCCCAATTTCAATAGGGTCGATCCTTGGCGCAAATAAGTGACCTATGTCATATTTCATCCAATTCGGATCATAAATGCGACCTGTAGCTTGTGTACAATTTAACATGGACAGACGGACGGACAAACAGACAGACGGCCATGCGTAAATCGACTCAGAAAGTGATTCTATGCATATTCTCAAAACATGCCTCGGCATTTCGGCGCACATGTGCACTCACAGAAAGCGCGAGCGTAAACAACCACCAATCAGTCTCGTTTGAGCTGTTGATGAAAGTGGTTGTGTTGTCGCTTGTTTTTATGATTTTGATCGTAGCAATGTATTATTGCAGACGAAGTTTGACGAGAGAGCGAAAGTTACTCTCTCACACTTTGTGTCTGTGTGACCAAACAAATGCATATGTATATGTTGCCGAGCACTGTCTCAAAAGGAACCATGTGTCTATCTCGTTTCCTTTTTCCTGTTACAAACATATGCACAAAGACATAACACCCTGTAGCACAGTGTGGTGAAGGGTATAAAAACACCACCATTCATTGCTCGGCTTTGTTTTGTTTTGGTATCGTTCTCCGTCTGTTCCTTATTTCGTTTTTGTTGGTTTCTTTATTTCAGAAGCTCTTACCGACCTCTGCATTGGTGTTAGAAAATTCGCATATGTATTTTCCAAAATATTTCGATTTAAATGCGCACATTCAGATATTGTACACACTTTCTGAACATTATTTATATAATATACGATTTATTTTTTTCTGGTAGCTAGAATTGAACTTATCCAGAAATATTATCCTGAAAATTGAATCCCTTCTTCTAAAAATCAATGATATTCGATATTGTAGAGGATATATTAAATATTATCGATTGAAAATATTTATAGAAGTTCTGCAAGGAAGTTGAAATACAGGAACTCTTTACACCCAATGAAAGGCTTGAATATATTTACGGACAAAGTGCAAGATTGGGAATCTTTAGAGGTCTACTGAAGGCCAGGGCGTATTTATTGTATGTTAGGCGAGCTGAGGACCAGACAGTCTTAGACGAACTCAACTTTAAAAGGATGTTTGTATGTGTATATTTTTTGTGGATCTTTTGTAGCAAATTTTCAAATCCATTCTTTTACAGAAGACATTTTGTAGTTAACTTTCAGAAAAATCCACCAAATTTATATTCTTGGATATCGATATCAATCAATTTCCATTTTCAACTCAGCAGGTTAATTTATGAAATCTTCTCTGCTCCTCTAAATCAATTACCTTTACGCATTCACAAAAAAACTATTTGGCAATTTCATTTTACCAAACTGTGTGTCGGTATGCGTGTGTGTGAAATATAAATTGATCTCAAAATCCTGTGGTAAGCTCAAAATTCGATACATACATGCAATCGAAATTAGCGAATCAGCAACAACAACAACACCATACCAAATGCTCAACAATTTCAGCATCTTCATCAGCAGCAGCAACAGCTGGAGATAAAGAAGATGTTTTTTTCTTCATCAATGATTTAATTTTGGTGATTTATTTTTTTTAATCTTTCTTTCAAATTGCGATTTCATATGAAAGTGAATGGCAAGGGATGGATGGTTGCTGGAGGCGAAGTGTAAAGGGGGGGGTGAAATGAAAGAAAATTAAGAAAGAAAGAAAAAGCTGCACACAACACAATTTGGCCAAGTTTTGGAGGGGAGGGGATAAAAAATACAAGACCCAGCAACAAGACGAGAAAAAAGAAGTGAGGGGAGGGGGAAATTGCATAAATGGGGAGAGAGCGGGGCTTTCAATTGTGCAGCTTGGAAAGTTGTTTACAGATTATTTTTGTGGCTTGTAGATGATTTGTGTGTGTGTGTGTACGGAGTTTTTTCTTCTTTCTTTCCAGAGGCAAAAAAACTCATCAGCAACAGAAAAAAGATGCATCAGCCTTCTGTTGTTCGTAGCATTTTGTAGTCGCCTTCTTTTTTTTTTTTTTTTTTGCACCAGCACTCCTCTGATGATGCTGTCGTCTTCTGGCTGGCAGCTTGTTTAGCTCACGGCATCTTGACTCGATGGTGGTTATGCATGCGGTTTGGTCACCATCACTTTACGTTTCCAATATTATTTTTTTACCGAGTTGAGTTCTCCATTGAATTTATTATTATTACTATTATTATTGCTTTTTTCTTTTTGTTGTTGTTGTTGCTGATTTTTGTTACCAACGCTAATGGCTATGGCAACAACAACCACACACTCTATTGAAGTGACACAACATCTAAGTATTTGTTGCCGTTGTTGTTTTGATTATTGCCTTAGAATTTGTTTTGGTTATAAACACAATTGAATACTCCGCTGTGCAGACACACACACACATATTCACAGCACTTGTACCTTCAATTTATGCTGGTAATAATGATGCCATTATTTCTTCGAGTTGTTATTGTCGTTGCTGTAGCATCCGAAACTAAGAAAAAATACTTAGTCAACGCAGAAGAAGAAAAAAGGTCAAGAAATCGGAAAAAAAGGTTTGGCTTGGCTTCTTTTCATGGTGCTGCAGATTGACAGCATCTAAGGCGTAGCACTGACATTCGTATTGATGTCCAGCACAATTGTTGAATTGTTAGAATGTTGAAAAAGTAGGAAATTGAAAAAGTCAAAAGTTACGATTTGTGGAAAATTGAAAAGGGAAGAATATATTGGGGTGTATAGGTGGAAACAATTTTTTGGAGATGAAGGACTTTTTAAATACATTTCATAAAATTTTAAAGGAAAAGTTTTTTATATGATTTTTGGATAGAATATTTTCTGGCGCTCCTGTGAATATAGGGACCTTCATCACTCTGCGTTCTTTTTTAATAAGTGGCGTTATTTTGCTCTCAATCCATCTGTCGATAAATGATCCGTTGTTTATATGATAATAAAGAGGTGTAAACACAGAACGAGCATGGATTCAAGGCCAAGAGTATAAAAAGCACCCTTGTGGGAGAACTACCAGGAGGAGTAGACCAATGGATCCCATCTTCGGACTTGATCTAGTCTTGGTAGACATAATAGGTTGCGCAAAGTTTGGTTCAAATCGGACATTCCATTCGTCTAATATTGGATATATAAATATTGACAATTTTGACCATTTGTGGGGGAGGTACCAGAAGGAGTGGACCATTGTGTTCCTATCTTCGAACTTGATTTAGAATTGGTAACGATAGTAGATTGTGCACAGTTTAGGTCAAATCCTTTCGATTAATATTTTATTTATAAATATTGACAATTTGGACCATTTGTGGGGGAGGTATCAGAAGGAGTGGACCAATGGGTCCCTTCTTCGTACTTGCACAACATAGTTATAATATGCTGTGCAAAATTTGTTTCAGATCGGATGAACAGAACGCCTAAAATTTAATTTATAAATATTGAAAATTTTTACAATTTTTGGGGAGGTACCAGGAGGAGTAGACCACTGTGTCGCATCTTTGGACTTGATCTAGTCTTGGTAGACGTAATAAGTTGTTCAAAGTTAGGTTCAAATCGCACATGCCATTCGCCTGATATTGGATCTATAAATATTGACAATTTTGACCATTTGCGAGGAAGGTTCCACAAGAAATGGATCAATGGGTCCCATATTTAGACTTGATATAGGCTTGGTAATGATATTAGGTCTTACCAAGTTTGTTTCAAATTGAACGGTACGTTCCCATGATAATATAAACATATTTGATCATGTTGTGGCGGATGTACCAGAATTTGTGGAATGATATTCCCCATCTTCGAAGAAGAAATATTAAAATGTGCAAAGCTTTGATGAAATCGATTACTCCATTTGAGAATTATCGAGCGCACCTACTAGCCAGACAGACGGACGGATATTTGTAAATCGATTCCAAATTGTCTGAACGATTTTGGTCCACAGAAACGTGGGTCTAAAACCAATATTTCGATTTTTTCGTAGCACTGTCTACATACCCTCATTAGCCATAAGGCTGAGGATGTAAAACATGTTCAATAATGACCCATGTTTCAACCAAACTGATTATAATTATATGTACCAAATCGGCGCATAATCAGGTCCATTTAAAGTTCAGATATTTTGTAAAAGATTCCGCCACTTTATGTGTATATCGTGGTCCTTTTTATACCCTTCACCACACTGTGGTACAGGGTATTATGTCTTTGTGCATATGTTTGTAACAGGCAAAAATAATCTAGATAGACCCATGGTTCCTTTTGAGAATATGTAGAGAATCACTTTCTGAGTCGATTTATGCATGTCCATCTGTCCGTCCGTCCAAGTATTTTTGTTAACAAAGTATAGGTCGCATTTATGATCCGATTTGAATGAAAATTGGCACAGGTCACTTGATTGGCCCAAGGACGAACCCTATTGAAATTGGTAAAAATCGGTTCAGATTTAGATATAGCTCCCATATATATTTTCGTCCGATTTAAGGTAAATGGTGTACCAAAGTCCCTATATATCTTTCGATTTGCACGAAATTTGACAGAGCGTAATGTATTTGGTCTAGAATGATGTGTGTTAAGTTTCCTGAAAATCGGTTCAGATTTATATATAGCTCCCATATTTATTTCCGTCCGATTTAAGGTAAATGGTGCCCCAAAGTTCCTAAATATGTTTAGATATGCACGAAATTTTGCATGGCGTACTGAATTAAGTCTAGAATGGAGTGTGTTAAGTTTCGTAAAAATCGGTTCAGATTTGGATATAGATCCCATATATATTTTCGTCCGATTTAATGTAAATGGTGTACCAAAGTCCCCTATATATATTTCGATTTGCACGAAATTTGGCACAGCATAATTAATTAGGTCTAGAATGATGTGTGTAAGTGTTCCAAAGTCCCTATATAGCTCTCGATTTACACGAAATTGTCCATGGGGTACTGAATTAAGTCTGGAATGATCTGTGTTAAGTTTTCTGAAAATCGGTTCATACTTAGATATAGTTCCTATATATATTATCATCCAATTTAAGGTAAATGGTGTACCAAAGTCTCTATATATCTTTGGATGTGCACGAAATTTGGCATAGAGTACTGAATTATTTCTAGAATGATGTGTGTTAAGTGTCGTGAAAATCGGTTCAGATTTAGATATAGCTCTCATATATATCTTCGTCCGATTTAACGTACTGAAACTAGAATTGCCTAACGTTTGCCAAGTTTTGTTGGAATCGGTATCGATTTAGTTATAGCTCCCGCATATTCATCTGTTTAATATACCCAAAGTGGTGAAGGGTATCATATAATCGGCCCCGTCCGACTTCACTAATTTCTTACTGGCTTTCATCAAAAAAAAAAAAAAAAATGCCATAACAAAAATGTCATCAAACTTGTTCTAATCTTTTAACTAAACATCTTCACACACACACACACATATACGTACATATCTAATCTGCATATTTGAGTACATTTGCCAAAACCCCGTCTGTCCTCTCTTCGCAACGAATGTTCTAAGACAAGTTAGAGAAAATTCAATGTCCCCATTGATGGTGCTATTTATTTAGAAAACAACGACAACATCTACACCAACCATCCGCTGCATTAAGAAGTGTTGCTTTTAGCATCAATGCCAAGTTGTTACAATGTTTGTTGTAGTTGTTGTATTTGTTGTTATAGCATTTATTATTCGCCTTGCCATTCGAATGGAATGGAGTATTAGTTTTACTGGTTAACAATTTCGAATTGCGAATGCGGTTTTTTTTGGAATAGATGAACGGATGTTTTGCACAGCCATGAATGGTTGCTGATGATGCTGGCTGGCTGGATGGTTGGGTCTGGTCGTCATCGATTCAACAAGCGACTTGTTTATTAGCTCTGCTGCAGTATTTGGAGAAGTTTTGGAAGAGAAAAGTGGGGAAGGAAAGAATAAACGAGAGGGGTTAGAGGAGAGTGGAAATTACAGACATTTCTGTTATTCCATTTCCTTGTGTCGATGAGAATTCGAAAGCTAAAAAGCTCTATGATGCTGTTCTGGAAAATCTGCTCTCTCTCTCCTCTTATCCAAACCCCTCTTGGTGCAACCAGTTTGAATGTGGTCGGAGTTGTTAGCATGGACATACCAAGATGACGACTACGATTCTTCGACTACTACGACTATTATTATGGTGTGGCATTAACAATTTAATGTCGTTTGTGTTTTTGGTCAATAGGAAACCCCCCACCCTTCTCCTTCTTTTCCACAGTTCTCGCTTTCTCGGGGTTTCTTTTTTTATCACCTTACCTCTAATGCCTTGTGCAACGTCGTTGTTCTTCAACATGTTTGGTGAGAAAATTGTTTTGATTGTGTTATTGATTTTTTCATTACCAGCAATGTAGTGGATTTTCTTTTTGCCTCTTTTTCTTCTAGGTTTCCACACATTTTCTTTTTCGTTTTCTTCGTTTTCCAAAGTGTTGATTTTTGTTGTTGTTTTTGTTTTAATGTTTGGGGAAAAAAGAAAATATTTGTTTGTGACCATCGATAATCGTTTGATTGCAACTTCATACCTGTTTTTATAGTTTCTATTTTATTACTTGTTTCTTTCAAGTTTAAAATCATGAACAAAAAGGTTCATGGGGTCAAATGTAATCGATACGATTAGGATAAGTATAAAAGGAAATTTAAACTTGTCGGCAGTAGTTGCAAAGTGGTGTAGGTATGACCTTGGGTATGCATACAGGGGGGCCAGATGTAACACTAAGACTGATTCTAACTAATGATTTTTCTACACAAAAACAGTATGGATGGACAGGAGTCGAAAGGAGCCAAAAGGGTCACAATAAGGCGCCAATTTTTTAAAAAGTATTTTTAAGGTCACAAAAAGGCGTGGATTTTTAAAAAAATATTTTTAAGAGTCACCATAAGGCGCGGATTTTTAAAAAAAATATTTTTAAGGGTCACCATAAGGCGCGGATTTTTAATAAAATACGTTTAAGGGTATGGAAGACCTAGAGGTATTCTTCGTCCTATAGGAGGGCTGTATTTAATTTTATTTCTATAGGAAAGTTGGAGGTATAATTCTTCCTGTGGAAGAGCGGCAGGTATTCCTCTTCCTAGATGAGAACTGTAGGTATTCTTCTTCCTGTGGAAGAGCTGCCGGTATTCTTCTTCCTATGGAAGTGCTGCAGGTATTCTTTTTCCTATAGGAGAGCTGCATGCATTTTTCTGCCTATAGGAATGATGGAGGAATATTTCTTCCTATAGGAGAGCTGTATCTAATTTTCTTCCTATAGTAGAGCTCTTCTTCCTAGAGGAGGGCTGGAGATATTATATATATATGGAGATCCTACTATAGCAGAGCTGCATGTATTCTTCTTCCTGTGGAAGAGCTGCAGGAATTTCTATTCCTGTGGAAGAGCTGCAGGAGTCTTCTTCCTGTAGAAGAGCTGCAGGTATTCTTCCTCCTATAGAGGAGAACTGTAAGTATGTATTCTTCTTCCTATGGAAAAGCTGCAGACATTCTTCTTCCTATGGAAGTCCTGGAGGTATTCTTCTTCCTATGGAACAGCTGCAGGTATTCTTCTTCCCATAGGAGACCTAGAGGTATTCTTCTTCCTATGGAAGAGCTGCCGGTATTATTCTTCCTGTGAGGAAGGGTCACCATAAGGGTCACGCTTCACCACACTGTGGTACAGGGTATAATGTTTTTGTACATATGTTTGTAACAGGCAAAGGGAAACGAGATAGAAACATGGTTCCTTTTGAGCATATGCACAGAATCACTTTATAAGTCGATTTATGCATGTCCGTCCGTCTGTCTGTCCATGTTAAATTGTAAACAAAGTACAGGTCGTTTTTATGATCCGAATTGGATCACATTTGGTGCAGCTCATTTGTTTAGCCCAAGGAAGAACCCTATTGAAATTAGGAAAAATCGGTCCCATATATATTTTCGTCCGATTTAATGTAAATGGTGTACCAAAGTCCCTATACATCTTTCGATTTGCCCGAAATTTGGCACAGCGTACTGAATTGAGCCTAGAGTGATGACTGCCAAGTTTCGTGAAGATTGGTTCAGATTTAGATACAGCTCCCATATATATTTTCGTCCGATTTAATGTATATGGTGTACCAAATTCCCTATATATCTTTCGATTTGCACGAAATTTGGCATATCGTAATGAAATAGGTCTACAATGATGTGTGTTAAGTTTCCTGAAAATCGGTCCAGATTTAGATATAGCTCCCATATATATTTTCGTGCTATATATTGCAAATGGTGTCGTCCGATTTTACACAAAATTGACACAAAATTTGCATAGCGTACTGCAGTTAGGATAACCTAGAAGTTGGATATAAATGCTTCACCAAGGTGGGCCCAATCGGCACAACATTTTGCACTACGTTCTGAACTTACTATAACATAACGTGTGGCAAGTTTAGTTGAAATCGGTTTAGATTTCGATATAGCTTATATATATATATATATATATATATGCTTTAAATTGATTTACATAATCTTGTGCCGGGTCTTTCACAAATTCGACGTCGGTTAGGATTCATCTGTTGGATATACCCAAAGTGGTGAAGGGTATCATATAGTCGGTCCCGTCCGACTTACTACTTTCCTTACTGTTTTTTTTTATTTTTTCCCAAGTTTTCCTCCAAGTTGCTTCCAAAAGCCCCCTTCTTTGTTAACTCAAATATTTGACTTTTGTATTTCATTCTCCCAAAAAAAAAATCTCCCATTTCCAAAAATGGTCGTTGGCTTTTCAAACCGTCCTTATTTCTGATTGTTGGTAGCTAGAAATGCGATGACTTTCCTCAGCATCGTCATCATTGTCCTCCATGGTCTGTGGCCATAATTCATGGAAATCGTGTTTGTTATTTTTCCACAACTGTTTTTTTCTCGTTCTGCCTTCCCCCCCGCTCTCTTCATATGTCTCCACCGTTCTGATGGTTTTGGAAAAGATTGTCAGACACGATAAAAATGGAAAATGATCTTTAATATGCGTGTTATGGTTGATTTGGTCGTCGTCTTCGTCGCAGTTGTTGTTGCTGGTGGCATGAAAACTCGAATCCTCACAGCTCTCCAAAAAAATAATATTAGAAAAATGTAATCCACTTATAAGAGCCATGTTAGTGGTGTTGTTGTTGCTGTGGCTGTTAGAATGGCACCCAAAAGCAATGGAAGCTGGCACCAAAACCGAAAAACTAGAAAAGACGCTAAACCATGACCAAGACCCAGAGTTAAGTTGAGCTGGATGGCTGACTGGCTGGCTGGTCGGACGGACAGCCAGTTAGCCAGCCGGCTGGCTGCATTGCAAACAGTCATGAGACAATGCCACCACCTCAACCAAAATGGCCTGTAAGTGTGTCTGTCTGTCTCAATTTTTTTTTCGGTTTACTTGATTATGGGTGTGTTTGTGTGTGTGTCGCTGTGCATTTCTGTAAGTATGTCTCTCTAAAGTGGTTGCATCCGCATACATTTGGTGAAATGAAAGAACATAACATTGTGGAGTTCATTGAATTCATGAAAAAAGAAAGAAAACAGGCGGCATACCCAGCCACAGCCCGGCCCGACTTGCCAGTCACCCAACCATCCACCGTTCTTGGCCAAAGACCTGGTGTGTGTGTGTGTGTGTGAAAGAGATATCGTAAATTATGGTCAACAAACAGGTTCTTTTTCCTGATTCTACAGAGGATGACATTCATTCGTTGTTGTTGCTTTTTTTCAATTTCTTTTTTCTTTCAAAGATTTGCTGCACATTTCTCTGCATCGTAAATATCCGTGAAGCGACAGAAGAATAGGAATGACAATTTTGTTTCAATTTGTTGCCGTATGGTGTGTGGAAGAATTTCACATTTTTTGTTCCTGATATGTGGTAATCCATATTTAGAAAGTCAAGGAGTAGAAAAACAACAAGAAAAACAACAATGGAAGAAAAAATACCAACTCGAATTGTAATGAAATGACAGACACCTTTTAAACATGGATCTTAACCTCATTACAAGGTAATGTGGTCTCAAGGTGCAACTTCATCTCACTCTTCCCCTTGCCACATACTCTCTTCTTATTTGAGAGAATAAAAAAGTGGTCTC